>NW_007233393.1:38660-54933 GCF_000164805.1 Carlito syrichta | reverse complement strand
CTGCACTCCAGTTTGGGCAACGGAGTGAGACTCCAACTCAAAAAAAAAAAAAAAAAAAAAAAATTGGGATGTGGACCTCAAAATACGCCCTCTACATTCCCCTGTAAAAAGTAGAGAACACCCAGGGTAAAATGTACAGCAAGTTATCCTAAAGGGAAAGTTAGTAATATCGCTAAAAGTCTAGTAAAAGTGACAGCACACTGGGTTTTCCATGAATAAGAGGTAAATCATGACTGGATAAATCCAAGATATTGTAGTATCTGGAAAATTAGTCTACCAGATCATTACATTAGGAAATTACTCAATACAATTGAGTATACTTTGAGGGAGTAAGGGAAAAAGAAAAATAAAACTCAAAGAAAAAAAAAACAGACTAGGATAAAATTGTAGAAAGAGTAAAATGGTACATTCTTATGCCTCTTCTTTATAACATTTTAAATTATCCTATTTATACATATTTTATAAAATAACTTCTATGTTTCATCGCAAATACTTTAAAAAATATTAATACTGGCATGACATTTCTCACTGTTTATAGATTTGTGATCCTTACAACTAGCCATGCCTATAAATTGTGCTATCTTGAAAAGAGTTGCCGGGTGTGGTGGCTCAAGCCTGTAATCCCAGCACTTTGGAGGGCAAGGCAAGAGGATTGCCTGAGTCCCCAGGTTCGAGACCAGCCTGGGCAACATGGTAAGACCTTGTCTCTACAATAAGTCAAAAAATTAGCCAGGCGTAGTAGCGCACATCTGTAGGTCCGGCTACTTAGAAGGCTGAGACCGAAGGATCACCAGAGCTCAGCAGGTAAATGCTGGGGTGGCTGTGAGCATGCCACTACACTCCAGCCTGGGTGACCAGCCTGGGCTATGGAGTGAGACTTCAACTTTAAAAAAAAAAAAAAGAAAAGAGCTGTCACTTCCCACACCGTATCAAAGTGAGTAGTGATTCTTTTTCTCACCTTTCTTCTTTCAAATTTTCCGCAACCTAAAGTTTTAAATACTCCTCTGAAAACAGGATATAGTTGAATTTTAAAAATATGAGATGATAATCATTGTCTTTAAACAAGATCATTTAATCAATTTACATTTTTATGTTACTATCACAATATTTTGCTGTGAGTTCACCATCTTATATTTTCTATTTGTACCTGTTGTTCTTTTAAGTTTCTCTCATTTTCTTGTGACTTTTAAACTTTTCAACTAGCATTTCACTTTTCATCTATTATCATACATTTTTCTGTTCTCTTAGATTTACTCTAGAAATTGCAGCATGCATTCTTACCTTATCAAAGTATTATGTCATTCTTCAGATAATTCCATGACTGAAAAACCACTTTAACTTCATTTAATTTCCCCTTGATTCATATTATTCTTTGCTGTGTATTTTAATTCTCTCCATTCGACTTATTCAATTTCAGTATTATTTTTTGAGCCCAAATTTCATTTAGATTTAGCTACACATTTATCACCCTCTTTGCTCTTTATTGTTTTCTGCATCTCTGGGATAGTTTACCTAATAAAGAAAGTAACTCTTTTAATGCAGGTTTGCTAGTGATAAACTCAGAATTTTTTTTGTTTTTCTTTGGTTTAGTTGTGTGTGTGTGTGTGTGTGTGTGTTTGGAATGGAACTGAATTTATTCAATTTTTTGCTCTAAGAACATTTCTGTTGACTATAAATATATAGTTCAGCAGTTATTTTCATTCAGTACATTGAATATAACATTTGACTAGTGTTTTTGATATTATTCAAATCTAATTATCAGAGTAAGTTTGCTCTTTTTTCTTACATTTTTGTTTGTGCAAGTTAATTGTGATGAGCCTAAGTGTGGTTTACTTTATTTTTATTTCCTTTTTGAATTGATTTTTTAAAAACAGTTCTGGAAAATGTTCATATATTATCCCATCAAATATTGCTTCTGCCTCTTTTCTCTTTTCCTGGAACTACAATTATTGCATATAAAGTCCTCCCACTGTGACTTCTCTTACCCACTTTTTATATCTGCCTGCTTTATTATTTATTGTTTTGTCTATCCCAACTTCCAGTTTGCTGGTACCTCTGCCATTATGTATAATGTGCTATTAAATTCATTCCATGAATACCTTGGTTTCAATTATTGTATTTTCATAATTTCCATATATTTTTCAAGTATGCTATGTTCCTTTATAGATATTTTCAAAAAAGTAAAAAATTCACATTTATTTTTATGTAGTCGCATTACAGCTTGCATCTGATAATTTAAATATTTTAAGCCCTGGTGGGTCAATTTATTTTTAACTTTTCATTTGGAAAACATTTCAAAATTACTGAAAAGTTGCAAGCATAAAAATAGTACAAGAACACCAATATAACTTTTCCTTGATTCAAATATTATTAGCATTTCCCTCTTTGCTTTACCATTGTATCTAGAGATAATTATATAGTAGATATTTTATATAGACATTATATTGTGAATTTTTTATATCTGACAATTAAGCCAAGCAGAAGTAAGCAGAATATAAAGATTCAAAGCAAGATAATTATCTCCATATCATTAGTTCCAACTCTTCATCTTGATATTCCTGAATTTATTGCTTGAATTGTGCAGTTTTGAAAGCCAATAAATTCTTCTAAGCTATTTTGAATTGTATATCTATCTTTTGCAACTCAGATTTTGACGTGATTCAAAAGTGTTAAAATCTATGCACACAATAAAATTCTGTTTATAACTATAGCATATATGTCCTCTCAATACTTGCATGTCAGCAATAACCAAATGAGGAGGAAAAGGCATATAAAATGAAAAATCATATAGTAAGACTTACATCCAAAGAGGAGAGAAGATGGAAATGCTAATTAACACATCTAATTTTTATGTAGTCAAATCTTTTAATGTTTTAATTATTGATATTTTGCCTTAGGAAAAATAAAATGCACATACATGATAAATGCACAAAACTGCTCCCAGATGAGTCTAGCACCTTAGTTTCTGCCACTGTCCTAATATAAAATGTCGAATCAAAAGTGAAACATTAGTAAACAAATAAATAATTTTCAGAAGTGCCTGAATACAGCTGAGGAATTCCTAGTCCAAGCTGCCAAAAGCACCATCACATCTCATCAGGGTCTCTGAAACAATCTTTAACTCATATTTCAACAGACCTTTTTTTCCCCCTCCATCATCAATCAGTTCTACAAACAGCAGCCACAGAACCCATCACCCCACCTTCCTGTTCAAAACTCTTCAATAGAACAAACACTACAATCTTTTCTACAGACTACAAAGAACTCATTAGCAAGCTCTGGCTACCTCTCCTACCTCTATTCCTACCACTATTCCTCACTTTTGCCACTCTAGACTTTCTGGATCACTTGAAGTACCCCTAACACACTGAGTTGATTCCTTCTACAGCAACTCTGCCTGGAAGATTCTTCTCTAGATATTCACATGAGTTGAATCTCATTTAATCCGGGTCTCTGCTCAAATATCTTATCTTCCAAATAACCTTTCTTAACTACCCTACCTAAAATATACTTCCATCTTCCATCAGTTTTTTTGCCTGTACTGTGTCTTGTTTTTATTCATAGTACTCACATTACCTGAGGTGTTATATCGTTTATTTATTTATTTATTTTGCCTCTTTCTCTGTATCCTAGCGTGTAAGTTTCATGAGAGCAGGAGCTTTATTTACTGCTATATTCCCAGTCCTTAGATTAGTGATTGGTAATTATTAGGCACTAAACAAATTATAGTTGAATATAAAGCAAAATACTTTTAAATTATTTTCTTTTAAGCTAGAAAAAAAGATAAACACTCTACAAAGAAGATATCAGCTCACGAGTATAAACTTAAGTTACTAGTAAAAAGAATGCATTCCACTGAAAAAATAAATCACAAATATTGTACTTTGCTAAATGAATTGATCTCTACCAAGAAAATCTTGTATATATCCTTGCCTATTGCTTTTGTAGTATGTACATGACATATCTATTCAAATGGATATATTTTGCATGCATGTAGTATCCAAAAATCATTTATCCCATTAGTTATTAGGTTAGCTGAATTGTAGCCTTTGCCTGCTTTGGACAACATTTACTGAAAAACAACATTTGAATAATATATATAAATAAGGAGTATCTAATTTTTTTTCTAATTGTGGAATACTTAATGAAAGTGCCATATTATTAACTTTGTCAAATATGTATTTTCCTAATTAACTTTTTAAAAACCCTCAACTTAAATTTTTTGCAAATTATTTTGATCATTTCACTCTTTATTGACAATGAATTGGTGATTTCAAGGCATAAGAGAATATAGATGCTAAGCATTTTCTAAATAACTAGATGACTGAGATTAGCATATAGCCTAAATAATTTTAAGAGGATAAGCAATGTAGCTATGGAGTCCCACTAGGACATATAATATGTGTGAGTGTGTGTGTGTGTGTGTGTGTGTGTGTATGCACACACATACTGATTCAGCCACATACACAAAAAGTGGTTCATAAATATAGAGTAATATCAAAGAAGTGGGCATGTAATTTTAAGGTACATAAACTCTGTTTCCCTTTTTCCTGTATTATCTATCTATTCATTCTAAAAAATTCTCAACTCTTGCTTTGTATTTGAAATTTTACAGTACATTAATTTAGCTTAGAACCAGCGCTGGATATACAAAAGTATTTGAGGAAAAAAAAGCAAAGCAAATGCGAGGAAAGAAAAACTGAGCAATAATGATTAACACCAAATTTTGATCTTTCTGATGTAGAGTATCTAGTGCCAAATATAGACCAATTTGTTTTTAATAGACTCTGCTATGAATTCCTTCAATTATAAGCTATGAAAAGTCAATTTCTTGGAATAAAATATTAATATGTTTAGTTAAAAAAAGAAAAAACAAAAGAATTCATGATTGAGATTCATGGCACCTTGAATGTTAAGCCAGGTATTACTAGATAATTTACGTTTGCAATTGACAAAATTGCAGATATAAATATGACAAGGAATATGACTTTAAAATAGTTACAAAACAAGGCTCCAGGTGTAAGTCCCCACTTTAAACAGGAGTTAGTTGCTGAGTTTCTGAATACTGAAATTATTGCTTTAGATATTTTTTGGTTATTTTCAGGATTTCATGTAGATGAAAAGGATTAGCCATCATAAATATTTTCCAGGCCACTAATGGCACTGTATAATTCTCACATTCTATCTGAGTTCAAGGGAAGAATTAAGTATGGGATGTCATTTTTCCATTGCCAGCTAAAAAAGAGGAAAATAACCATTAACATAATATGAGCATTAAAAAAATTCATAACTGAAATGTACTCAACTCCTCACCCCCACATTTCCCCCAAAAAACTTTAGTGGCCAAATCACTGAATTTCATTTTTTAGTGACTACATAGAAGGAATCTTATTGAAGAGATTTTAAAATTTGGTCTTAAAATATCAGTTACTTCATTTCCCAATTTTTTACTGAAATGAGAAATAGCAGCACAGTAAACTCTATGAAAGAAGATATGAATAATACAGACAGAAATTATAGCCAATGTCTGAGGAAGATGAGGCTTTTTTTTCCAATTATTAGAATACCCTAGGACTATTCACTTAAAATCCCCTTTCTAGTAATAGATATCACTCTATTCCAAAAGATAATAAACAAAAGAAGTCCATCTTTTATTTGAGGCTTTGGTGTTGAATTCTTCGCTCCATCAAAAACTCAGTTTTGAGCCTTGGAAATGTTATATAACCCACATCTTTTTCTGAGTCTCAGTATCTATAAAATACAGATATTAATAACTTCTACTACTAAGGTTTTATTGAGTAGTCAACAATACAATGCCTATAAAAAATGAGCAGTTCTATATCAAGAACATAGTAACACTCCAAAAATTATTTACTGTTATTATTTTTCTCCATAAAAAGCTTAACTATTTTTCCATTTATTAAAATTATATTTTAACTTTCTTTTCTTTTTTTTTTTTTTTTGAGTTGAAGTCTCACTCTGTCGCCCAGACTGGAGTGCAGTGGCCGCTCCAGGTCACCGCAGCCTCAACCTGCTGGGCTCCGGCGATCCTTCCGCCTCAGCCTTCCGAGTAGCCGGAATTACAGGCATGCGCTACCACGCCCAGCTAATTTTTTGATTTATTCTAGAGATGAGGTCTCGCTGCCCAGGCAGGTCTCGAACCCGCGGGCTCAGGCAATCCACTCACCTTAGCCTCCCAAAGGCACGGGATTACAGGCTGAGCCACCGAGCCCAGTTAACTTTATTTTCAAATGTTGTTATGGCATACCTACCCCTAATCAAGGACTGAACATTGTACAATTGAAGCAATTTTAAATGAATATGTTTTTCTACCTTGGAAAGCTATCAAAAGGTCTTTTTAATGAAGAGATATACAACTATTTTGACTGGTGTTGATGGGGAATTTGGAATAGCTGATAATGAAATATCTGAATTTGCATAGGAAAATATAAGAAAAGAGATGATTTTGGAAGGGATATCCCTATAAGATACAGTTCAGGGAGAAAGAGGAGATACAGTACTAAATGGCTTCTTTAAATTTTTATCTATTCTCTGATGATAGACCAGGTAAACCACCAACAGGGTCTGTGGCAGAATCAAGTCCTTTCGGCAGCGACCCCACCATCTTCCACTATGACTTCAAAATGATTCCATTGACTTACTGGTGCACTGTCTTAGAAAGTAACATCTTCATAATGGAGAAATTCAAAATTTAGTTCACTTGATACAGAGAGCTGGAAAATATAGGTCGTCAGACATGAGTTGACACTCTTATTCTCACAGTCGTCTGTCTGAAGTTAATAGTGAGCTGCGTAACTTGAAGATAATATGATAATCAACTGGGCAAAGATAGACTATGATATAAATGAATTTCAGTAGAGAGAAGGCTACCACATTCATTCCTCAAAGAGTGAGCAGGGAAAGATACATACAACAC
This sequence comes from Carlito syrichta, assembly GCF_000164805.1. Classification (NCBI taxonomy): domain Eukaryota; kingdom Metazoa; phylum Chordata; class Mammalia; order Primates; family Tarsiidae; genus Carlito; species Carlito syrichta. Next base: position 47,996 of record NW_007233393.1, on the reverse strand, counting down.
ATTGTTCCTTCCTCAAGTTAACTCATGTAAAAAGGGTATTTTTGCCCCCTGTAGTTATTTCCTTTTTTTTTTTTTTGAAGATATACCACTATCACAGGCAATCTTATATCATACACACACACACGCGCGCGCACATGCGCGCACACACACAAGAAGGGGAACTCCTCAAAAAATGAAATTATTTTTTGGAAGCCAGGCCCCTTGTAGTATAGGCTTCCCCAGCTAGGGTTCTAGGAACCCATCGGTATCAGTTACTAGCTAGCATTGTGAGAGGCTGTGTTTGACTTCAGTGAAATTTATTTATTTATTTATTTTTGAGATTTGTTCAATGCGTTTGCCCATTTCATGATGGGTAATTTATGAGCTGAGTGTTCAACAGTTTTTGACCCAAAATGGCATACACTCATGCCTTGCCTTCCCTAGTCACCCAATCTTAATCCGAGTGACGTCTTTTGTGTTTCTCTAGATGAAAAAAGTTCTCCTAGGGAAATGTTTTGCTGATGTGAAAGAGGTCAAACCAAAAATGGCAAAAACACGAAAAGGCATCAAAACTGATGAGTTCAAAAACTGTTCTGAGCGGTGGAAAAAGTGTCTCGATAGGTATATTGTATCAAACACAGACTACTTTGAAATTGACTGAAGTTTAAAAATGTAAGAACAAATACACAATTTTATATAAATAAATTTGGGTTGGGGGGTATATATATTCTCTGAGTTTATTTTAAAAGAGATATGAAGAATTTAATAAAGAATTAGAAGTTAAGAGACAATCCAATTGGGTGAACTCTTTATTATAAAAAAGTTCATATCTGGCTTTTCTCTAACTCGTTTTTCTAAAAGAGGATACCAATTATAAGAGACATAATATCTTTTAAAAAATTTAAAGAAAACCATGAGACTTAGTAGGTTTAAAGAAAGAAAGACCAGCATGACAAGAGCATAGTGAGCAGAGGAGACAGTGTTCAATTAATTTGAGAAATAGGCAGGAAGCAAGTTGAGAACATTCAAAATATTTGAATTTATTATTCTAAAAGAGAAAGAATATCATGAGAAATGAGATTGGAAGAAAGTTTGGTGGTATATGATGCCCTTCATTATACAGAAGGGAGTAAAAGGGCACTTTTGAAGACAATATGCACTGTGTTGCAAACTCTGGGATGAACTCACCTGTATAAAAAGATAAAAAATCTCACATCACTGAACAGTGATAATGAACTTAAACCCATCAAAGGCTATGACTAATGTTCAATGCAAAAAATATTAAAGATAATGGGAATATCTAGTTGTGTTGTTTTATTTTCATTTTTTTAATTTTAAAGTTATAATATATCCTAGAGAAATTGAGATTAAAAATAGGAAGGGAATCAACTATGTTCCTACCATTTTATAACACATTTATAATTCCAGTGTTCCTATATGCATGTTTCACCCGTCTAAAGTAGGACTTGTATAATTGTGTAGCACATTTCCCCAGAAAATATGATAGCATTATGTTTTTATATTTTATAATAATAGTATGTGCTTTTAATGGCAGCATATTATCCTCAAATATATGTGTATAAGTCTATTGTTGGTCATTTGAGTAACTTCTAATTATTTTTTATTATAACACATTTTCATCCACATCTTCAAACATATGATCTTTTACATATTTTGTACTATTTGCTTAGGACAGATTCCCAGAAGTAGCATTAATGGATCAAATATTATTAATAATTTTATAGTTTTGTTCCCCTATATACTGCCAAATTGCTTTCCAAAAGCATTGTGCCAATTTTAATCGCAACAAAAAGTATATGAAAACACCAGATTCACAGCATACTTGCTAATATGGCACATGATTATTTTTAATATTGTTATTTAGTAGGTGAATAACTAGATTTCATATTATTCATGTAATTTATTTAGTCTAGGCGACCAGAGGTTGAGAAGGAAGAATACCTGAAATTTAGGAACAATTTGATAGAATTTATTTATTCTATTGGCTTTCTTTGTGATCAAGATAGTTAAGTAGATGCTGGAAGATCACCAAATGAGATTAGCTTACAATAAATTATATGCACACAAAACACACAGATAGATAAGTGCAAATCTGGGCAGGGGTCTCTAGAGAAATGCCATGTAACCAGGTCTTTGGTCCAGCCCTATGCAGCATATTATTGTTATTGTTATTATTATTATTCTTTTGAGTCAGGGCCTCACTGTTGCCCAGACTGGAGTGCAGTGGCATGATCCCAGCTTGCCACAGCCTTGACCTCCTGGGCTCAAGCAATCCTCCCTCTTTAGCCTCCTGGGTAGTTAGGACTACATGCACATTCCACCATTTCTGGCTAATTTTATTTTTGTAGAGATGAAGGCATACTATGTTGCCTAGGCTGGTCTTGAACTCCTGAGCTCAAGCAATCCTCTTACCTCAGCCTCCTAAAGTGTTGGGATTACAGATGTAAGTCACCACACCTATGCAGCATTAGTAATCATGCAATTAAAGACACAGAAAGCAAAATAAGCAAATATGAAAATAAAGAAATACACATACTTTTTCAAAGTTAATGAGCACATATCCATTTTAAACCAGCAGATTCTAGGTCCTACAGATTCTTGAACATATGTGTACAACTGAATTCATTACAGCATTGGTGTGTTAAACAAAAGATTGAAAAAATATATAACTGTTCATGAGGAAGGGACTGTCTCATAATAAATTAATTAATACATTCTCAACAAATGTAATATTATGGAGTTGTAAAAATTAATGAGGAGACTCTTTATGTGTAAACTTTGACAGTCTTCCAAGATTGCCAAGTTTTAAAAGCAGGAAGCAAAACATGTATGTTACCAATTGCATAAAAACTGGGAAGAAAAATATTCAGTGTCTGTATGTGCACATGCAAACTCTGGAAAGGTACTATGATGGTTAATTTTATGTGTCAACTTGATGGGGCTAAGGGATACCTAGGAAGCTGGTAAAACATTTCTGGGTATGTCTATGGGGGTATCTCTGAATCCACAGACTGGGCAAAGAAGAGCACCTTCACTAACAGGGATGGGCATTATCCAATCCTTTGAGGGTATGAACAGAACAAAAAGTCAGAGGAAGGGTGAATTTGTTCTCTCAACTTGGGCTGAAACAGCTACACCCTCCTGCCCTTGGGTATTGGTACTCTTGGTCCTTTGCATTCAAATTCAGACATGGATTTATACTACTGACCCCTCAAATTCTCAGGCCTTCAGATTCAGACTGAATGACACTATCAGTTATGTTCCTTCTCCAGCTTGTTGATGGCAGACTATGGGACTTCTTGATCCCCATAACCATATGAGGCAATTCCTATAATTAATCAATCTTAATCAATCTCTCTCTCTCTGTCTCCCCTCCTCATCCCCTGTAAACTCACATGCACATAATTATCCTATTGGTTCTGTTTCTCTAGAGAGTCCTGAACAATAGTGGTTTCAGATAAACTGAATTTTAAGGATGAGTTTTCTGAATTGGTTCTGACATTTCTGGAACTGGCTCTCTAATTCGATTAAGTCTTTTGATACACACAGTATACATCTGTAGTTTTTACCTCTCCAAAATACGTCTCCCTTTTGGGGGTTCAGTCTCTTGACTTTCCATTGAATGAAGTCTTGGAAGGAATAGCAATCAAGGTGTTTCATGATCCACTGATTAGAAGGAAGGCATGAAACCAAAACTAGTAGAGTCACACTCTCCAATCTAGGAGGGTCTGAAGCAAATTGATACATGAACAGAAAAGAACTGTTGCTGATCATCCAGTCAGAGATGGCACACAGAAAAGACTTTATTAGTTCTTCCCAAGATCTCTGCCATTCCCTTTCATCTCATTTTCTTTTGATTCTGTAAGCCACAAAATACCTTCTTTTTGTTGTGGATTTTACTCCTTAAATGAGTCATGAGTGACTTCTGTACCATGCAACTGAAGAATTCTGTAAAAACTAATGAATAGCCGTACAAGAAGTTTAGGAAAATGCGAAGTGTATCTCATTGTTGTCATCTTAATCAACCTCTAAAATAAATTAAGCTTCATATATAATCTTTGGTATTTTAATGATAGCTAAAAATGCCATCATTAAAAAATTTTCCTTTAACTTTTATCAATAAGTTAAAATTGTAAATGCTTATTGACATAATATATTTTAGTTGTTTATCAACTACAGTTTTGGGGGGTTCATTTTTGGGGGATATTTATAGTTTGTAATAGCCAATAGTAATGCCCAATCATGATTAATGAACTTAGTCTAAAATCATGACTATGAATCTCTTCCTTCAAGAAATCTTCAGCCCAATGAATGGGAAGAGCATATACTAGAAATGATTGTATTGAGAGAAGTCCTCTAACAGGAAAAAACACTGAAGTTGAATATATTTCCTCTATTTTTCCTTTACTTGTAATTATATTTATGGCATTTTTTAAAACTTAAAATTGTCAACTTTTATAAGGTCAAATCTTTATATTTTTCCCATTATGTTTGTGTTTATAAAGTCTTTATTTTCCTCTAGTTTTAAAATAATTTTTTATGTTAACTCTTCACTGATATTTATTTTAGAACACAATGTGTGGTAGGAAGTATACATTTTTCACAAATAATTATTCAATTTTCCTAAAACCACATATAAATTATTTTTTATTTCTGGACATATTTGTGATTATTTGTGCTTATTGTGCTTTATTTTTTACATATTTAGAGTTTGTGTCTGAGGTCTTTTATTCTTGTCGCATGTTTGCATGTTAATGTACTGATAACATCTTGTACTAATTATTGTTATTTGTAGCATCTTTCAATATATGACAGTATAATTTCCCCTCAATTCCCCTCAATGAATTTTTATTACAAACAACCTTTTCTGTTATAACCTACTTGCTATTATAGATGAACTTTACAGTCCCTATACATTTTACAGTATCTTTGGAATTTAATTGGGATTGTCTATATAAATGTGTATATACAAACACACACATTTAACATTTCTATTTTGTAAATTTTTCTACTTATTTAAATTTATATGTATAAGTAAATATGCCTTAGTAAATGTTTGAATTTTAATATCCCCTGACTCAGCTTACTTGAACATAAAATCTGGAGAAAATTTCAGGCAGCATTGAAATAATTCTTTATAGCATTTAAAATATAAAGTTGAAATATTTATGTTAGATATAGTATATATATTATGTAAATAATGTATATGTGGAGAGAGAGGGAAAGAAAGAAAGAAAGAAAAAAGAGAAGGAATCAATAGAGGAAAAAATGACAATTTTTAGCTGTCTTCAAGTAATTTCAGGATTGGCTTTTTTTGCACTTTAATCAGCAAGGCTAGAAACTGAAGATTATCTTTTATTGCACAGCATAAAGGGCATTAGGCCAAAATCATCACTAAAATAATTTTATCTATAAATCCATTATTTGTTAGTTGTTGCTTATTTTAAAATACAGCACCTCTCCTGTCTGTTATTAGCTGTGTTCACTCAGAGAAATCAGCATTACTCATAATTGATTCATCTAACTCCTCAAAAATTGGAATTCAAGGCCGGGCACAGCAGTTCATGCCTGTAATTTAGCATTTTAGGAGACCAAGATGGGAGAATAACTTGAGCCTAGGAGTTTGGGAACAACCTAAGCAATATAGCAAGTTCATCTCTACAAAAATTTCAATAAACCAGGCATGGTGGCACACACCTGTAGTCCCAGCTACTACAGAGGCTGAGGTGGGAGGATTGCTTCAGCCCAGAAGTTTGGGGCTGCAATAAGCTGTGATCACACCACTGAACTCCATCCTGGGTGACAGAGTGAGCTTTGACCATCCCCCCCACCCAAAAAAGGAATCAAAACAATCAGTGATGTTATCACCATTTTATAGCCATAGAAACTAAAGTAGCGATGGGCTACAATGTGTATCAACCAGTTCTGTGACTGGCATAGACAGATACAGAATTGAGGAAGCCTAACTACTAGTTCAGATGCCCTATTCATGAAGCTGTGGTGCATTTGTGTACATTTAGAACAATTCTTGTTTAGTAGTATCAACATTTACAACTTGTTTGTATACAAACAACCTCTGTCTCTGGCAATTGTCTTCGACTGCATGCTAGGACCTTGGAAAAATTACCCACAAGTCTTGTTGTTCAGTGAGGAATTGATTCAGTTTTGATGTCAACTATATAGGCCATGAAAAGAACTGCTAGCTAAAGACTAAACAAAATGCTAACTACCATAACTCAGAACCAAATGTAGTATATTAGTTATAAATGATTTCTGAAGTTTCAAATTAGCATTTTAGGATGATGATGTGTCTTTTCAAACCCCTGTGGGAGATATTCTCTGGTAGAATCTAGTTTACAAGTTTTTTTTTTTTTTCTTTTTCTTTTTCTTGTCCTTTTCCTTGAGTACCAAGAAAGAGGTATTTCCTTAAAATCGATGTAGGTTCCCCCTCTTTGCTCCTTTCTCTCTCTCTCTCTCTCTCTCTGTGTGTCTGTGCATGTGTATGTGTGTTTGTGTGTAATTAACTTAGAAGAGTTGCTTTAAAAGTTTCTTAAGCATTTTTTTCTTACTCCAGAACGTTTAGGAACCAAAAAAAAACCCCTGCAATTTTGGTATTTCCTAAGTCTCTGAAGGCCATCTAACAATCACTTTGAAGTCCAAAGTGATTGACCTTGGAAAATAAAAGTTCCTATAATAAGAAAGAAACAAGAAATCATGTTTCAGAGATTCTATTCCATAAATTACATCCTATAGTCTGTAGATATATGTCTATAGAGTATATACATCTATATTTTGTAGATATAAAGACTGAATTACATATAAATACACATATTTTATTTGCAAAGTTACTTCCAGTCTTATAACTCTTAGAAGACATAGCAAAATGCATCCCAATGTATCATTTTCTTTTGGTTTCAACATAATATTATTACAATTAATCAGCTATGAAAATAATTACATGTGCAAACTGGTAGACGTAGTCATTTCTCCTTCCATTACTATTTTAAGAAATGATGAACTTTTTAATGAGCAACTGGCACACTTAGTAGTTGACAAACAATATTCCTAGACCTGGCTCCACTTTAAACTGAATGGGCAATTCATATCAATATCCTATAGTAAAGTTCTTCCTTATTCATAGAGGAAGTTGTATTTAATCACCTGGCTTCTTCCCAGCTCTAAATATCTGATTCCTGCTTAGCTCTCATTTAACAGTTTCATAATCATCTAGAGTTGACTTTGTGGCCTAGGTACTACAACCAAGTGTTGGTTTATTTGCTGTTTTAAAACAGAGTTTTCCTAAAGTTGAGCATTTGGGGTAGAAAGGAGAAAAAACAGGGCAAAAAAGATAAAGACTTAAGTGAGTAGTGAATGCTTGTTTTATACTGGAGAAATAAATTACCGAGATGGAAATAGTTTCAATCTAAATATTTTGGGATGGGTTTTCCCCCAGCTTCCTTCCTTCCTTCCTTCCTTCCTTCCTTCCTTCCTTCCTTCCTTCCTTCCTTCCTTCCTTCCTTTCTTTGTCAGAGTGTCACTCTGTCACCCAGGCTGGAGTGCTGTGGCACTCTCACAGCCACCGCAGATTCAACCTGGTAAACTCGACCTTCTGCCTCAGCCTCCCAAGTAGTGGGAACTACAGGCGTGCGCTACCATGTCCGGCTTATTTTTTGATTTATTGTAGAGACGAAGTCTCATCGAGTTACCCAGGCTGGTCTTGAACTCCGGGCTTAGGCAATCCTCTCGCCTTGGCCTCCCAAAGTACTGGAATTACAGGATGAGCCACTATGCCCAGTGCCTCCACTTCTTAAAACAGGATGGGATAGTAGCAATTTTTAAGACTTTTATTGAATTATGAAAATTCCATTCAGAAATGGATTAGCATTGCTTGCCCTGCACTATTATTATCCTGTGATAATAGAACCTGTAAATATATTGCCATTGATTCATTATATGGTGTAGTTTCTACAGAGTACAATTTCAACTTTCTTTTAATGTGAAATTATTGTTCACAAACTTATTTTTGAAAGTCAAGTTAGGTTCCCCTCTTGACAGAAAGGTAAATAATCATTGTTTTGAAATGTAAGCTAAAGACGTCAAAGAAAATAATGAAAAGGAAGCACAAAAAGTGAAACTGAAATCATAATTACACACTGTTTTGCGCCTAAGAGATAAGAACCTAAGCAAATTTTTACCAAGTTTTATCTGAAACTGGACGGACTGGATAACCAAATTCATTTTTAAGAAAACACATATTTACCTGAAATTTTTTATGAAGTGTTTTGGTATTTCATGCTAGAAGATCAAATCATGAGTCTCATTTAGATGCATAAACTTAGGGAATCTTTAACCTCAAACCCTAGTGGTTTTCAGTTTTCACAGAGGTATATGAATGTGACACTTTCAATGTAGAATAAGATTTCCCATTAGAAGTATGATTTTGAATCTTTCCTTACTACTCCCAACTCACTCATCCCCTTTGAATGAAATTATGTAGATTTGACTTTGAATAGTCATATATATATTTTTTTCCTTTTTTATTATTATAAAGGTGTGGGGTACAATTCAGGGTTAGGTATACAAACGTTGATTATGCAGGTACCCTTGTTAATGAGGTATGCCCCTCCCTCCCCTAGAAATTTCCCTCAACTGCCAATCCCACCCCCCCACCACTGACAGTTTCCCACTACTGCCATTCCCTTTCTTATAGCATTATAGTTGTTCACAGTCCGCTTATGAGTGAAAACACATGGTACTCTGTTCTTTGTTTCTGTGATAGATCACTGAGTATGATCGGCTCTAAATCCATCCAAGTAGCTGCGAAGTCCATATGTTTGTCCTTCTTTATGGCTGCATAATATTCCATTGTGTATATGTACCACATTTTCTTTATCCCGTCGAGTTTCGATGGGCAACTTGGTTGGTTACATGTTTTTGCTACTGTGAATAGACCTGCAACAAACATACATGTGCAGGTATCTTTTTTGTAGAATGATTTGGGTTCCTCCTGGCATATTTACAATAGGGGAATTCCTGGGTCATATGGAAGGTCAATTTCTAGTTGTTTCAGAAATCGCCACACTGTCTTCCAAAGAGGTTGTACTAGTTTGCATTCCTAGCAACAGTGTAGAAGCATTCCTTTTCTCTGTATCCTTGCCAGCATCTGTTGTTGTTTGTTTTTTTAATGATGGCCATTCTTACTGGGGTTAGGTGGTATCTCAATGTGGTTTTGATTCGCATTTCTCTGATAATGAGTGAGGCTGAGCACTTTTTCATGTATCTGTTGGCTGCCCGTATATCTTCTTTTGAAAAGTGTCTATTCATGTCTTTTGCCCA
>NW_007233393.1:34307-38640 GCF_000164805.1 Carlito syrichta | reverse complement strand
GATTCCGCGGGCTCAGGCAATCCACTCACCTCAGCCTCCCAAAGGCGCGGGATTACAGACTGAGCCACCAAGCCCGGCTTGCCCACTTTTTAATGGGGATGTTTGTTTTTTTCCTTTCGGTGCGTTTGTATTCCTTGTAGATCCTAGATGTTAGGCCTTTGTCAGATATACAGTAGGCAAATATTTTTTCGCATTCTGTGGGCTGTCTCCCTGCTTGCTTGATGGTTTCTTTTGCTTTGCAGAAGCTATTCAGTTTGATGAGGTACCACTTGCCCATCTTATTTCAAGAACAGGCACATAGACCAATAGAACAGGACAGAGATTCTGGAAGCAAAGTCTCAATTTTTCAACCAACTCATCTTTGACAAAGCCTCCAACAACAAGCACTGGGGAGAGGAGAACCTATTCAGTAAATAATGCTGGGAAAACTGGCTGATCACATGCAAAAGATTGAAACAGGACTCCTACCTATCGCCACATACAAAAATTAACTCTAAATGGATCAAAGAGCTATACGTAAAACCTCACACTATAAGAATCTTAGAAAACACAGGAGATACCCTTATGGAAATTGGAACTGGCAACCAATTCCTATTCAGAACCCTTAATGCCCATGCCATAAATATCTTTTTAAATGTTGTTAATTTGAAGCTATTATGCTAAAGGATACTGTTTCCCACTTTAGTTCCTCTGAAACTTATGATTTTATTTTAAAAACGTTTTACAAAATAGTTATCTTGTTGTCTCATTGCTTAATCATCTTTGAATCTCTCTCTTTTGCCATTAGCCCTCATATTTTATGCAGTGTTACTGTTTTTCTTAAATATAATTTTAGGAGTAATATGTACTGTATTATCACTGACATTATTTTTCAGTTAATTTGTCTAGATATATATGGATAGGTATTAGCTCAAGAGAAAACAAAATGAAAAGAGATTGGGTCATGAAATGGAGAGTTTAGGATAAGTAGATTGGTAGAAGGTGAATATTCTATGTAAATTATCATTATGTTTTTGTTTGTGATCTATTTCGCCCAAATAGAATACAAGCTGCATAAGGGTAGGGGTCTGTGTCTGATTTATTTTCTGATACGGTCCATGCAACTAAAACTGTATTTTACACATAGTAGGAATACAGTACAATTTGTTAAATTTTACTTGAATGAACTAGTGTCATAATTAATCAATAATATATTACTAAAGAGGATGAGAATATTTACTTAAGAAGCACATTCATTATTCAGAGGGGTTAGTGAATTTGTTCCCAATTCAGGTGGTTACATTCCTTATGAAAACCTTTCCAGTATACATGTTCTTATGTGTGTGTATGTGGGAGGAGGAGAAACAGAGAGAGAGAAGGGATGCGGAGGACAGGAAGGGAAGAAGGCAGATAGAAACAGAAATAAAATAAGAAGAAATTTCTGATTTACTAATGGGTTGAGGTTTTTAATTCCACTAAAATTGTTAGTTTTAGAAAAAGAATGATTCCACCATTAATAAAAACAATTTATTTCAAATAAACCTCAATATCTTAACTATTCATGTACAAACACTAATCATGACTATATGACAAATTAAATAAGTTATATTTCATAAGATAATAGTATCTACTGCATTGCTATTCATATTAAACGTGATCTTTTTAGAAAAGTTATTCAAAGAGTATTAAAATTAAAATCTTGTATAGGTCAAAAGGTGAATTTAGTGGCCTGGAGCCTTGACAAGTTGACATTTACTTGAGTTACTAAAATCCATCTAGAATATATGGCAGTCTTACCTCATGGGCTGCCCTGCAGCAAAACAAGCCAAAACTGAAGCGCATTTGCAGAACTGGCAGAATTTGAATTGCTTGTATAAACTTGCTAGCACTACCTATCATCTCCCCCATGCCTGTGACCCCCCTACCACAGATACATGCTGCATATTTCTGCTTATAGTTAACTATTTCCTACTGCTTTATCCTAACATTTATCTCCATTGACACATTTCTCTGCATGCTATTATATTTGTCCTAGTGGTTTGGAAAATCTCAAGTATCTGAACAAAATTTTTCTCAAAGTAAAAGTAAAACCACCCCACCACACACAAAACCACCTTGAAATGTACATAAAGACTCTTATTTCATTTTAAGACTTATGGCTTACTTCAATACATAATGTAGTGGATTTACAAGATGTTACTTGGTGTCAATGTATAAAAGCACTTTTTAAAGCCAAGTTTTTAAAAATTTCCTTAGGAATTCCCTTTTTAGTACTGGTTGTTATGATTTAGTTTTAAATTAAGCGTTTAAAAAAATTGCTAATTAATAATGCATAACATTTTAATCCTATTTCTCCCATATCAATCTATAGGGGAAACACAAACTTTTACCAGACCATAGCATTGCATACATGAAACACAAAAGTAAATGCATCTGCTTATTTGTTTAATAACCTTAACAAACTCCTGAAGGTTACAATAACTAAAATATTGCCATATTAGAATAATTACCTGGAGACAAGTACATCTTGTAATAAAATGTAACAACCACAAGCTATACTTTAATTATATCAGAAAACCAGACTTTTAAGCCAGACACGATGAATGCTAAGAATAAAATATTTAGCACCAATTTTTTACTAACCCAAATGCAATATGCAAGTGTGACTAAAATCATACCAAAAAATTCATTTACAGTACATCAATTAAGTGATGAAAAACATGTGACCATTCTTGGAAACAAAACTAACATCACTGCTAGTATACCTTAAATTATTCACCTGCTTTGAAATAACTTAGTTACTAAATTGGAGGAAGATAGAAATCTTTACAATTAAAAAAAGAAAGAACAAAAAATGGCATTTTGGACAGCTCCCGTCTGATTTTCCACAGTATATCTATTAGAAGTCTTACTTTCATTTTCTCTGTTTTACTAAGTCAAAAAGGAGCCCAACAAAAGTGGTTTCTGTGGTTTGGATTTGGATATTTTTGGTTGCATTGTAATCTGTTTTGTTTTTGCACAAAAGATTCCTCCGGTGAAAGAGATTAAGGAGCTACATGGTAGGAAAAAATACTGTCCTCAGTTCAAGATCCGCCTCTCCGTATTGAGCCAATTTTTTTTTGTTGTTGTTTTTTCACCAAAGCTGGCAGGCAGGAAGCTGCTGTCTCCACCTCCGTTCCCCGCGGCAACCCCATCGCCTCAAAGACCAGAGCCTCTATGCCTCTGAGCCACAGTGGGACTGAGGACCGAGGTATTTCAAGAACTTTCCCAAGCGGAGACTCCTATGGAGACAAGGAGCTACTTGCAAAACAATCACCAAGAGTAAGTTCAAGCGTCCTGAACAGGGAGGGAGAAACCACTGCACTTAGCTACGGACATTCCGATTTAGCCCAGCAGCACCATTCATTTGCAGTAGCGCATAAAATCCGCCTTCTGCGGAAGGCATTGCCACGCAGGTGGAACGCCACAGCTTTGTAAAATAAAATAATGCAATATGAAATTAAAACAGCGTAAGCGCTGGAAGAAGCTAAGTCCCCAAACCTAGTTACCCTTGGTGGTTAAGGTGCTCTGGGTCTGACTGTCCAGACCCCAACGGGCCCGAACTTTAGCGGAGGGCAGAGCCGCCAGGCATAAGGCAGCGGCCGGGGCGCACCAGGCAGGATCCCAACGCTGGAGGTCACGCGGACCCAGGCAACCCGGGGAGGCAGTGGCACCACCTGGACGTGGGACACCGGAGTCCAGCTCCGCCTCCGCGGAGTTGCCCCGTCGTGCCCCACGCCGCCACCGCGCAGGAGGAGCCACTGCCAGTCCTTTAGAGCGGGACCCTCCATCCCCAAATCTGAGCTTCAGAAAAGTGTAGGGAACCTCCCACGCGGGGCTTCAGACACCTAAAAGTCACTACTCCCCAAGACTTGCCTCTCCCCACCAACTTCTCTTTTCTCCTCTTCTTCGGTGAGGCAGACTCACAGTTACTTTCCCCTCCACTCCCCTTCCCTCCCCTTGGAAGTCCTCGGCGTAAAGTGGGACTTTGGGGAGCCTGGGCGAACGCTCCTCTCCCCTGGCGCGCCAGCTCCACGGCTCCTTCTTTTCATTGTGGCAATAAAGTTCCATTTCTCCGCTCTTTACGAGCCACGGTGGACTTTCCTGTGCGCTCGGTGCGTTCTCCCTCCCACCGAGTCACAGCATCCTTTTCACTCCATCCCAGCCTGGGTCCTTGAAGGACGCCGGTCCATGCAGAGGGGAGAGGGGATCCACCGCTCTCTCTGCAAAGTGCCCCAAACCCGCTCACTAGCGCTCGCTCTCTCTCTCTCTCTCTCTCTCTCTCTCTCTCTCTCTCTCTCTCTCTCCCTCCCAC
>NW_007233393.1:19089-33912 GCF_000164805.1 Carlito syrichta | reverse complement strand
CCCCTCCCCGGCGGCCGCCCGCAAGATCGGCAGCGCCGGCGGCGCGGCGGGCTGGGCAGCAGCGGAGGCGGCGGAGCTCGCCCAGCTGCACCAGCCGAGCAGCCGCGGCGGCAGCCGGAGCACCCGAGCCCGGCTGCGCTTCCCCGGCGATGGCTCTGGCCTCGGCGACTGACAACGCCCGGCAGCCAATCGCCGCCTCGCCCCGCGCGGCGGGGGGAGACCAATCAGAGCGGAAGGCCCAAGGTTTTCCTCCGCCTTTGCTCAGCAGGCTTGTTTCCGGGAGAGGCGGCGAGGCTGCCGGGGTTTGGGAGGGGGTGGCGCGCGAGGGGCGTAGGGTGGGGGGCTGGTGGCCCGAGAGCCTTAGGTGAGGCGAGAAAGCCGGGCTCGCGGGGGTGGGCCTGGGGCGTTTTCTGACCGTGAGGAGTCCGCGGCTTAGCCGGAAAGGGCGCCCCGGGGTGACTGTTCCCAGAGCCTCGGCCCGGCGGTTCAGTGTCTTGGCATCGCTGTGTGGGGGTCGTGGGACCCGAGTCTGAACGGCGCTGCTGGAGAGCGGATCCCAGGAGGTGGTCGCCGCCTTGAAGGAATCACGCGAACAGTCACCAGACAGCGCCCCCGTCCTTCTCCCTTTGGCAGCTGAAAAGAGTGGTACTTCTTAGCCTCCCAACCCCTCCTTCTCACAGTAATAAGCCCAGAAGTGTCCCCGAGCGATGAAAGAGGCACACGGAGAAATGTCGTCAAAGTTGTTAGGTAGAGTGTGGATCTTCCTATCTACTCTGCAAATAAACTCCCCTCGCTTCCCTTCCAAACAAAACAAAAAACCTTGAGAGTGGAGAAAGAGCGTTTAGGCAGGCAACCTGTTTTTCCCCCTTTGGATAATCAAGTCTAAATGATAGGTGTTTTAAAAGTGTGTGTGTGTGTGTGTGTGTGTGTGTGTGTGTGTGTGTGACTCAAACACTTGCAAAGTGATGTTACTTAACAAGAAAAGAAAAAGAAAACAAAAATGACAAACTTACTGCACCACTCGCTCCCCAAAACTTTCATGATCTTTCCATGTGGCGCATTTTAAGTTCCTTCTATGCAAATATGTCTGTAGGGTTCAGAGTGCCACTAAAAAGTTGTATACATCATGTTCTAGTAAGTAATAATAATAATCACTTCTACATGAAGTTTTTAGTAGGTATGGAACATTCCTTCCCCAAGTGACCCTCCCTGATGGAGATAGTCACACCATACAATGTTGTTGAGAGGGTCAAAAATCAAGTGTACAGATCAACTACATCGCTGTCTGGCAAATAGGTGGAATTCAGCATGTCTTAGTTATACTGCAGCAGCAGCTGTTGCTAATTATATTTTTAAGCCATTTTTTTCTTTTTGCAATAATCACCCCTTTCTTCATTTACCTTCCTTTTAAAAAACTCCATGTGATTCGCAAAACCCTGCCTAAATTTTATGAGCACTGTAAGGAAAACTCGATTACAGAGTAGACTTATGTATTGCCATATTTTAATACTATAGAAGATATGTGCATATCGTCATCATTCTTTCCAGTTTTCTTATGTCTTCCTTCCGTTTAGTCATTTGAACAATCTGGCTTGGGAGCCAGACCATCCCTTAGAACTGGCTATGCTAATACAGTTAATGAATTTGCTCATTTTTTTAAAGCTAAAAACAGAGATATGAATCACACCACTTTCAATTTTTAATCTGGAGAGGGATTTTGTTATCATTTGTTTAGTTTTTTAAAATTATATATGTGGTTCTTTGGTATTATTGTAACCTAAAATCACTGCCATTGACTATACGAGGCAATAAAAGAGTAATAAAAGAATGAAGTTTAAGTCTGTGAGAGAAAGACAAAAATATATTTTATTCAAACTTCATGGAGGGGAGGAGTCGATATTTGCAAAATGTAAAAATCTTACAAACTAAATCTTAGATTTGGAAAGTTAACTGCAATACAATTTGGAAATGTCCCTGCTAAAAGATAAGTTTATAGTGATCTTCAATCAAAAGCTAATGTTGACTTCAGAATGTCATAAGCTATTTAGAACCTTGCCAATGTGTGCATACACAAATATCTATATAATTTTTCTAACCATTTTCCATGCCCTGCCACTTATGCTGTTTTCCAGTATTTTGTAATATTTTTCCAAGTTATACATTATTTTGCAAAAGTTAATCTTGAAAATATATGAGACCTACATACTATATTGCTTAGTGATTAAAACAAAGGACTATCTTGCAGAAGCAATAAAACTTAAAGAAAATCAAGAACCAGCATACAAATCTAATACTACTAATATCTCATACCACTATTGCTAGTATAAGTAGATCTGAGGAGAACAAATCTCCGTAATTAACAACCTACTGATCATGACCATGAAAACCATTAAATAGTTAAAATCAATAAAGATGAAAATTCAAGAAGAAATGTTAAACGTATCTGTAAGGATTACATGTTCATGGTAGATTTTCATGCATTGTTATGAATTTCATAGTATTGGGCAGAAAGTCTAGTGTTATTTAATTATATGACTATTTAAAAACCCAGTTATATTTAATGAAATAACTGTTTGATCTTGTTTGTTTTGTGCTTGCCTACTTAGATGTGTCTGTTAATTCTCCCCCTGCAATGAGACAATTCATTCCTCTTGTTAGAAGAAATTTGCTTGGTCACTCCTTAAATCAATAATGACTGGTCTAATCTTGAAAACATGTAGAATACTTTCATATTAATTGATGGAGAAAATCTATATTTATTAAGAATAGGAACTGAATATTTCATTGGGATCAGTTATGACAAAATCTTCATCTAGCAGGCAGAAAACTCAATAAGAAGTGAGAGAAATCAGTCTCGTTCCAGCTCTGGTTATGTCTGGGGAGTAATCTCAGGTCAGTCACTTAAACTTTCCCAGTACTCCTTATCTGTAAAATAGAGATTAAAAAGAAAATCAAACCTATAGCTGCCTTTCTCAGAGGTGAGGATTAACTTATAATTGGAACTGCAAACCACAATAGGTTTTTGCAGAAAAATCCTTCTAAAAAAGGTGAAGTACTGGAATTTAATGATAAATACTAACCTTCCTCAAGTGTGAACTAGTTTAATTTTTACAATAGTCTTGCTCATTAGAGGTACATAATATCTATTTCCATAGATTAACTCATTAAGTTTCAAAGAGGTTCTTCACAAACTTTATCATAAATTTTCTGCCATGTACACTTTATTTGTTGTTGTTCAACTAGAATGGTTTTCTTTTGGTTCTTTCACTATGCTATGTCCAATATGATTAAAATAGGCAAGTTAAAAGACTTGCATCTTAATTTAAATGAAGGGCAATCTTTTGTTTTATTATTGAATGTCAGTTACACCTAGAATAAAGCTATTTCCCTATTTCATGCATTGCTATGAATTTCATGGGGCTTATTGGGCAGAAAGTCCAATGATATTCAATTACATGACTTTTTAATAAACCAATTATATTTAATTATATAACTATGTTTTGCCTGCTTAAATATGACTTTTTTTTCTCTCTGCTAAGTAATATAACTAATTAGATAACTTCAAACACAGAACACCTCCATTTTTATATTCAAAACACTAAAACATGTATAACAACGAATATTATGTTCATAGTAAGTGATTGCTACTTAATTTTTGTTGTTGTTGTTGAGTTGGAGTCTCACTCTGTCGCCCAGACTGGAGTGCAGTGGCCGCTCCCGGTCACCGCAGCCTCGACCTGCTGGGCTCCGGGGATCCTTCCGCCTCAGCCTTCCGAGTAGCTGGAACTACAGGCGCGCTCTACCACGCCCGGCAAATTTTTTGATTTGTTGTAGAGATGAGGTCTCGCCAAGTTGCCCAGGCGGGTCTCGAACCCGCAGGCTCAGGCAATCCACTCACCTCAGCCTCCCAAAGGTGCAGGATTACAGGCTGAGCCACTGAGCCCGGCTGCTACTTAATTTTTTTTTGTCTTTAAAGATTGGAGTCAAATCAGGACAAGAAGACAGGAATAACAACTAACAGAATGGAATTGAATTCTACTGAGTTCATTATAACTAGCATTTATAAAAACCTACTTTATATCAGGACCTGTGTGTGTGCACACACACGTGCGCACACACACACTCGCACACATACACGCACAAATACTAAACTCATTCATCAAAATTTTTACAGGAAAAGGACTCCAAATCAGTGGTGTTCAGACTCCTAGCCCTGTATACAAAACCACTGCAAACTTTTCTCTTGTGATTTGGGAGTTATCAATAGAGAGGAAATCATTTAAACTAAGAGATGGTAAAGATATCCAAGGACAAAGTATAGTGGAGCAAGAAGCCTAGGAGACCATTTACAATTAAGAGAAAGTAAGGATGGTGTTTATTTGGGATGGATGAAAACAAAAAGTAATTTCATGTTGTGGAATCCAAGGAAAGAGGATTGTTAAATGACTGAAGTTGACATATCAACTTTTGACTGCAAGTATTGACAAGAGATGGTGAGATTGGGTGAAAACCTCACTGATTTCTTTTGAAAGGGCAATTGTGGTAGGGTGACACCCATTTGATCCTCATAGAATGGGGACAGGATAATTCAAGTGGAGTGTGTCTTTTATATTAGAATAGAGTTTTGTTATTTTATGTTCAATTTTTATAAATAGAGTTTGAATCACAGTTTATTCAGAAGGCCGTGTAAGGAACTTGAATTGACATAATCTCATAAAGTCTTAAATTATTGACTTTAAAAGAAAAAATTGTAGCATTAAAAGGTATGCAATCCTTCAATGAATGTTTGTTGATAATGTCATGGAAATCAAACCATTTCCAAAATTACAGAAAAGGAACTTCTTTACCTCGTTAGATTCCATCTTTAATTTTTATAACCTACAATTAGGTTATTTGCTTGAGTAAGAGTATTCAATCTCTTTTAATAATGAGTTTATTTTTTTTCTTTGAGTCTTGATCACTGAAGAGCAGCTGCATGATACACTTGTCCAGCATGAAGTGGAAAAGCAAAACAAAGGCGTGTGTGTGTGTGTGTGTGTGTGTGTGTGTGTGTGTGTATTGGTGTGTGTCAGGGAGGCCATATGAGGGAGGACCAGTGGGAGACAAGAAAGAGTAAGAAAAAGAGAAGTAACAGAGTTTTCAAATTATTTGTGCAGCAGTTCTCTATGATTTCATTAATCAATACTTGGTTCAGAAGCTACTTAAAGCATAGGACACTAAAAAATTAATTTTAAAAAATTAATGACTTCTGTATTACCATAACAGAATGCTATTTAAGTGCCTAGCATAGTGATAGGAACTCAATAAATGTTTCATCAAGGAAAAATGAATGTATAAATGTTACATGGGTTTTTTGGGGGAGGAGGTAAGAAAGGAATGCTGCTAAATGTTGACACCAACTTATAACATTTAATAGGCATTTTTGCAATTATGACTATTGTAGCTTTACATAAATTTTGACATGCAATTTTATTTTCTGGAGTATCCCAGGGTTGCTAACCAAAATACACAATTGGGTGCATGATCTCCCTTTAGAGACTGAATCTTCACTTTCCCAGCCCCTCACCCAGTCTGGCTTTTAAATTATTCTCCAGGTGTTTTAGGATGATTAGGAAGTGAGCCTAGAGAATAATCCTACCTTGGGAGAAACGTGCTAATAAAAGGTCAAAACTGAGTTCCTAGGGACTGAGAATGCTGAAACTAATAGCATGAATCATCATTAGCTTTTACTGATGCCAAGTCATGCAAGTCTGTGAAGTTCATACAGAAAGAGAAATTTGGATCAATAGGACTTTATGCTACCATGCAGCTTAATAATTACTTTCTAGAAATTAAGTTTGCAAAGGTTTTTTTTCTTAAAAAAATTATCTGCTCTGAGAGTCTGCCTTAGTCTCTGTACCTGTAGTGTAAAATAAACCTGTAGTGTTTTCCTTTGGCAATTTCTTTTTTAAGTGTTTGTCATATTATGATGGAGGTTGACTGTGTGCGTACTTTGTATTCAGTAACCTTTGGTGTCTATTTAACAGTGAACTGATATTTCATAACAGGATTGATATTTTAAATCCACTTCTCTGAATGTCTATAACACCAAGTCGTCAAGCATATTTCAGTACCTATTTTGTAGTCTGCAAGTACACTGGCTGTTGACCTGGTGATTCTAGGGGGAGGAAGGTTATGTTGTTTAGTTAGTAAGTGAAGCATGCAAGGCCATTGTTGCTTCTGTTTATTGCATGCTGACTACACGGAGGCCCAGTGAGCACCACAGAACACTTTTACGTTCACAGGGGTAAATATAATAGACTTGCACATCTCCCTGTTGAAGTTCTTAAATTAAAATGTTCAAAAAATATTTTATACTTTTACTATGGCAAGAATTTTTCAAGCTTTAAAATAAACCAGGGAGTCGAGAGCATATGTTTATGAACTTAATACCATATAATGTACCAGTTACACTGCACGTAGACTCATATATGCTCATTTGCCTTTAACTGTTGGCAGAAAGGATTCTTAGCTTTTATGAGAAAGAGAAAGAGAAAGAGGGCATAGATTTTTTCAAAGTGGTAGGAAAACCCAGTTCCCTTATTAATATTCATTTAATTATACAGTGAAAATACAATTTCACATTTCAGAATTTTCATAAAATCTGGGTCATGTGAACTAGAATATTAAAAATCCTACAGTCCACATTGTTATGTCCCAGGTTTACAAGTCTTTTTGAAATTATTTACAATTCTCTTCCTTTATAGATTATTTTTCTCTTCCAGGAGTTGTGACTGCTTAACAGTTTTATGTGAGTATCCAAATGTAAAAAACATTATTTCTTTTGATTGCCGAAAAGTATAGTAATTATGTAATTTTTTGTAATTATATTTTTGTATTATTCAGTGTTTTGGTTGGTTGAGTTTTTTTATGGGTATATACTGTATTCAGTTTGTTTTCTTAATTGTACTCAGCAGATAATCCTATATAGTACTTGACTTGAGTACTTCATTCTTGGAAAAGCAATTCTGATTATTAAGGACTTTTCAATTGAGACATTAATTATAAATATTTATATCAAGGACATTGCTGAACATGGCTGCATAGGGTAAGATAAGTCAGAGTCCCAGCATGATACATTTTTAACATCTTTATTAGGCTGTGGGTGCTCTAGAAATGTTATATTAGGATTAATGTCATTTTATAAAAGAAAGACAGATAACAGTGTATTTTACTTTGCTTATATTTGGCTATCTCCTCCACCACCACCTACCTTGTCAGCTCTCAAAGATCTACTACCTTGTTATTTATCATCTTTATTGTAAATCTCCCTGAATAAATTCATTGCTAAGCCACATGCCTTCTCAAACCCTTCTAACATCCCATAGGTACATCCCCCAAAGATGTCACAACAGGACTATCCACTGGATGTTTTATAAAAT
Source organism: Carlito syrichta (assembly GCF_000164805.1). Classification (NCBI taxonomy): domain Eukaryota; kingdom Metazoa; phylum Chordata; class Mammalia; order Primates; family Tarsiidae; genus Carlito; species Carlito syrichta. Next base: position 26,491 of record NW_007233393.1, on the reverse strand, counting down.
CTCAAGTGGTTGTAGCAACTTGGAAATCCCTTCATATCATATTGAATCTAGTACTTTAAGGTGAAAATTTGTGTTTTTTTAGCCTTTAAAAATAGTTTTTTTTTCCCCCCTGAGAGTTGAATAGGAAACACTGGAATCTAAAAGCAATAATAGAATCTGAGCTAGAAGATAATTTCCAAAGACCAGTATTGATACTAGAACATAGATCCTTTTTGTTGGGCTTTAGTTTCAAAAGGCAAGAACATCATCATTTTTGTAGAGAGTAGAAGAATAATTGCATTAAGCACAAATTCAGGTCAGTCAGAAGAAGAAAATAAAAGAAAGAACTAAAATATGTGTATGTACACTGTGTGCTTGACATTTAATGAGAAATGAATGAAATATAACTATCGGGTCATTCATGTGTTATACTTATATTCACTGAAGTGGAGTGGTTGCTGTAAGTTGACACAAACACAGGTGGGATATATTTTAAAGTTTTCTAGACAATAACTAAGTGATAGTGTCACAATAAGATGAGTAAGTTTTGGTGACCAAGGGAAAATGTGTATAACAGAAGTATGACTTATGTCACTTTGGAACACTCAATCTCAAAACCTCAACCATCTTATGCACATTTTCATTTATATCAAGATAATGGCAGAGATGTTTTAAATTGTTTAGTTTTCTAAAAAGCGACATGAATTTAGAATGCAGATTCTAGAAAAAGATCAACCTGAGTTAAAAATTCTAGGTCTACTTTTCATGAATTGTGAGATTTGGGCAAGTTACCTAACATCTCTATGTCTCAGTTTCCTCTCTTATGTAAAATAAGGATAATGATATCTCATTCTTAGAGTAATTTGAGATTTAAATGAGATTATGTGTGTGAATGACTTTGTTCAATATATGTTGACTATGTAGATAAGTATCATCATTATTAATTAATATATTAGAACAGGAGTAATTATAAATTTGAAGTGGTTAACTTGTCTCAACTTCCATACATTCTTTCAAAGCTCAAGAGTCTTAGGGTTTTGCTCATGGGTTTCCCATTGAAGCAAATTTGTTTCTTTATTGCAAGTAAATTTCAGTGTCCATTTCACTTTCTTCTTTGTTCCAGGAAGTCTTTTCTGAAGTATTCATTAGGGTAGTTTTCTTCCAGCAATAAACTACAATACATCATTGGTTTAACACAATAGTTTTTTGTTTTGTTTTGTTTTTTTTAATTTGTTCTTGTTCTATTAATGTGAAGAGGAGGGGCAAAGGGATTTGCTCCACACAGAAAGGTAGGTGCTTTGATTTTCAACACCTACCTTTTAAATTATTTCTGGGAATCAACAACCTGAAGAAAAACAGTGCAAGAGGGATCACTCAGGTGTGGCATGTGTCATATACACTGACATTTTATTGGCCAGAACTCAGACACAGCCACATCAACTGCAAGGGAATTTGGGATTGCCAGGCTAGCTGTGTACTCAGGTGGCAAGAGAAATGCTTTTAGTGAACAGCTCCTTAGTTTGTGCTGCAGGCTGTCCTTTTTTATTTCACTCAAGCTCCTTGTAGTCAGGAAGATAAACCAGTTCCCAGCCAGACATTGCATCTGGCTCAAAATCAAGATGTGCACATTATTCTCTATCAGAATCTGATATTCCTTCTCATACACTATAAACAAAAAGAAACCTCATCTGCATCTATTTACCCAATGAACAATGGTATATATAGTAGCTATTAAAAACTATCTTTTTAGAAATGGGAATAATGGGCTACACTAAGCAGAGCAGTCTCCTTTGGTCCATAGCAGTCAAGGAAACTTTACTGTGGGCCTTGTGAAATTCCCGCATCCTGAGTGAAGGGAAGTTCCTTAATGAGGCCCTAGTTCTACTTTCTGGGAGGAAGTCTTTAAAGCATGTTTCTCTATGGCCTGCTTCCACCTGTAGGAAGTTCTTCCTTGTAAATGATTCTCTGTTATCCCATCTGAAGTTGGCAGTTGTGTATGCACCTGCCCTCTTTTGAAACCTGCTTCTTGCTGGTGGAGGTTTGACTTAATGGTTATTTAAAAACTGAAGAGTCAATGTTTTTGTTGTTGTCGCAGTTGTTTTAGAAGCCTGAGCCTCGGAATTTTTTGGATAATACAACTCATCAAGAATGTAATTGACTTTTGCCCTATTTGTGTCCAGATAGTTGTGTGTTAATAGTCACACTTACCATTTTTTCTTAGATATAGTTCTCAAGTCTTATTTGTTTTTATCCTTCTCCTACTGTTCTTAGCTTTCAACCCAATGGAAACTTCTTTGAGATCAACATAAATGGTGGGGCAGATATACTTTTATTTTATTTTATTTTTTTATTTTTTGAGTTGGAGTCTCACTTGGTTGCCCAGACTGGAGTGCAGTGGCCGCTGCCAGCCACCGCAGCCTCGCCTGCTGGGCTCTGGAGATCCTTCCGCCTCAGGCTTCTGAGTAGCTGGAATTACAGGCATACACTACCACGCCCGGCTGATTTTTTTTTTATTATTTTTATTGTAGAGATGAGGTCTCACTGCCCAGGCGGGTCTCGAACCCATGGGCTCAGGCAATCCACTCACCTCAGCCTCCCAAAGGCGCGGGATTATAGGCTGAGCCACCGAGCCCGGCAGGGCAGATATACTTTTAAACCAACTTCAAACCAAACCAAGTCAAACCAAATCAAGTTGCTCATTGTATTTTTACATAGTAATCCCTAATTTGTGAAGTCTAGAATCAGTATGATGATACTTTAAACCCTTTTAAATTTACTTTCACTGTTCTCATTCATTGCTGCTAGTACACTGACCAATTCTTAACTGACATCTCCCTTTTAAAAAATAGCTTATTTAGTTTAACTATGAACAAATAATGTTCACCATTATAATTGAATTTTCCAACTTTCTTAGTTCTTTCTAAATACACAGTAAGCACTTAATTTTATTGTAGACAACAATTTTTTTCCAAATATTTTGCCTGTGCATGCTATTATCTTATATCTTTCCAACTCATAATATTACTTTTCTCACAGCCTGCCACCCATTTTCTAAGCAAGTGCCACATATTTTTGGTATTTGTTTTATAGCACCCCACTTCTGATACCATTTTATTTGCTAGTCAAGGTAACACTAGTTGATATGACAGATAAATCTAGAAATATTATCAGCTTAATTTTGTGGAATTTTATTTATTACATTAATAAAGTCCAGTCTGATGTATGTAGGTAGTTTACACTTAATCATTCAAAGATACAGGCTGATAGAATCACAGAGAAAGAAGAAAGGAAGATTACATAGGTGATTTGATTTTACAGGCCAGGTCTGGAAGTGATATATAGTTATGGCAAGAATAACTATAAGGTAAGATGAAAAATAAAATCTAGCTGTCCAGAAGAAAAAGAAAATTGGTTTGGTCTGTCTTACCAACTTATTTCAGTTCTTACTGACCATTCATTTCACGAATTACCATACCATATAAGGATATTTTTTATTACATACCAAGTGCTATCGTTGTGTCAATTCTACTTTGTCACTTAGATGAGAAATGTTCATGTCAAACATATGACACATACTTGATTCTTTATGTAATTATTTCTTTATAGGTAGCTAAGAGAGCTCAAGCTCTTGAATCAGTCATATCTGAGTTCAAAATCTACCTCTATCACCTGTTAGCTGTGTGATGTTGCATTACCAAACTTCCCAGAGCATTAGCTATCTCATTTGTAAAATGAGGATAATAATAGTTTTTTTTGAAAGGAAACCGTGAAGATTAAAAAAAATAATAGCACAAGGCAAGGTATTTTTTTTTTCCCTGCTGTACATTACATACTAATTTACTTGATTAACATTGCCACAAATGAAAGGCAGTTTGTGTACAAATTCTAGAGTAGAATATTAAGTTCAAGATTTTCATTAGTAATAAGCCTCCATGTCATGAATAGTATCAACCAAGGGTGAGCCAAAGGACTCATACAGCCTGTAGTCTTGAATTTGCTTATAACTTTTATCGTTAAATTTAGTGATGCTATGATTCAAATTCATATCCATACTATGTATTTTCTCTCTGAAGTCCAAATTCTTAGATTTAAAAGTATTTTATTTTATATCACAAAGAAGTAGGCTTTACTTTAAGTAGCATAACTACAGACATGTTGATATTCTGATTATTCTTTAACTTTCACCTTGACATTGTAAATTGTGATTCAAATAACACATTTGTTTCTTCATAAAATAAAAAGGTTTTTTGTACTTTTAAGTTTAATGAACTAAGAAAACATTCCTTTTTCAATCATTTTTCTCTGTGTCTGCAAGTATATTTTCTGTTTTTATACTATTAATGTATATTTATTAGCAAGAATATGTTAAAAGCATATTTTTAAGTGAAAAAAGCAAGTTAAAAACAAACTTGTTCCATGAAAGAGAGAAATTGGTAAGTTGAACTTTATTGAAATTTAAATTCTGTCTTCTGAAACACTCAATAAAGAAAATGAAAAGACAAGGCATAAATTTGAAGAAAATATATACCAAACACATGTCTGTTAAAGAACTTGTATCCAAAATGTTTATGCCTGCATGCAAATATTTATGGTAACTTTAGTCATAATCACCAAAAACTGAAAGCAACCAAGATGTCCTTCAATAGGTGAAAAGATAAACAAACTGTAGTAAATCCATACAATGGAATATTGTTCAAAGATGAAAAATTAAAATAATAAGTTAGCAAGCTATACAAAGGCATGGATGAATCTTAAATACATACTGCTAAACGAAAGATGCCAGTCTGCCATACTGTGTTATTACATTTAGATGACATTCCAGAAATGCAAAACTACAAAGATTGTAAACAAATAGTGATTGCCAGTTCAGGTTGGGATTACTGAATGGATGAGGCACAGCAGATTGTTCAGGGCAGTGAAACTATTCTAATTGTGATTACATGACATGATGCATTTCCCAAATTTCATAGCAATTACAGCAGAAAGAGTAATCCTTAATATTTTCAAACTAAAAAGGAATCATTTAGAAGATTAGTGGATCCCAGAGTAAAACATTTGTATATGTAACATATAAAAATATATAATATGTTACTGGTAAGATATATATAAAGCTTTATTTCAATATATCTTATATATAAGATATGCAATATGTATTATATATAAATAAAACCACACATACAATTTTCAAATAAAACTTTTATATATCATACATACAAGATATACATTATAAATATATGTATATCTGATATATATTTTGGATGTATTCTGTAAATAGTGGTTATCTCTTGTTAATGAGACTACATTGACTTTTTATGAAAGTAATTTTAATTATATCAAAATAAGAGGAATGGGCACCATCATAAAATTTCAAATCATTCTTGAGGCATTTCTTGGCTGACACAACTTCTGCCACTGAAGATTTTAGCTTGTGGGGACTACCCCCAATCCAATGAGCATTCAAGGACACCTCCTTTAATACCACTCAGCATTGCCTTTTTCACTAAGAAGACCTACACACTCAGAGTGAGTTTTCACAACCAGAACCACTGCACGCCACACTCATTTCTTTCTGTATCATCAGATGTTACAAATTAGAAAATGGTCTTCCTTCTATATGTTGCCAACTCTTTCCACTGACGCCATTGGTTGTTGTCCCTTCCTCCAGCGTATTTAGTAAATTTTTATCAGGCTCCCAGCTTCTTTCTGCTGTACAGCAACAAACTGCTGTTGCCAAGGCCATCCGAGCTTTCATTGGTGCCAGAGCTGTTAGACATCTCTCTGCTCTGATCTGTCCTGACTGCCCAGAAGTTTTTGGCAGAAGGATCCTCACTTAATCCTACATGTCCTCTTAGCTTGGCTTACGGGACACAGAATTCACTTGATTTTACTTCTACTTAGCTCTATCTCTTAAAAAATGATGTAGGTTTTGTGTTAGAATACCCTCCCATTATCCTGAGGGATCTATTTCTCCAGATTCTCTGAAGACCTCTTAAAGATTAGAGCCTCTTTGGTGATTCTGGCTCTTTTGTGTATGTATGCTTATTTGAAAAAAAAAAGAAAAAAATATTTGTTTTATTGCTGCACCTATCTCCTAACTCTTTCTTCCTTCTATTTGTTTACTTACTTTCATTATTAATAACATCAGAACTTTTATCACTAAAATTTTAAAAAGATTATTAGAGGAGCAGATGTCATTTTTTTAGAATGTCAAAAGAACAATGTAGACACTATTCAATTTTCTACAACTCCTTGGCTACATCTTCATGTCTTCTCCTTCCTTTGTTTTGATACCTGTTTTTGATCGGAGAGTCTAGTGTTACTGATGTTCTTATGCTAGAAATTACAAATTCGCAATACACTGTGAACTCTTCCTGGTTCTCATACAAATTTTCTCTGGGCATTTAGTGTCTTGAAATAATTTAAAATGATAACCACTAAAATTTGGAAAATTCAATATAAAAACTTAAATTTCTGGCTTATCTTTTTTTAAAAAGATAATCATCTGCCAATACAGTGTCCACATTTCACAAAGCAACAGTAGCCTACTACTGAGAAGTAATCACTGCCTTTCAAAAGAACTCAGCACACTCTAGTTTGCTACAAGCCTGCCACTTCCCTTTGTTCCTGTCCTGAAAAATGAGTACTAATTCCCATTTATGATCAAGCTTGAACTTCAATACCCAATCTGCTTTTCTCATTTAGAGGCTCTGCTTGACTCCATGAGTATTTGTGTATGCTACCTTATAATGTGTATTTTCAGACATGGAAAGGAGGGACAAGCAATGCATCACGTCTACAGCGGTTTCTATCTCCTCTGTCTTCTGCCTACTAGACCACTCAGTGCTTCTGTCTTAAATCCACAATTTGAAACAAATGGAAATATAAACAACTTTTTCACGTTCATTTAAAATAAATGAAAAGGCATGGGAAAGGTGAAGGAAAGATATGAGGATGAATTAATACTGAAATCCACTTTACGTTTGTTTCTTTTTGCTGTAACACTTCTAGTAAATCCAGGATTTCTTCTTTTTTTCTTAATCATAAGGGAATGTTATAGGGTAGTGGTAAGAAGACTTGCATTGTAGTTAGAAAACATGGCTTTGTACTGTATTTTAAATCTGATATTTACAAGCTATGTGCCTTTGGACAAGCCATTAAACACTTATGAACGTATAAACTCATCTATAAAGTGGATATAATGTTTTCTTTCTCTCTTTTACAGGGTTGATATAAGACTCAGGTAAGTTTATGAGTGTGAAAATGCATTAAAAAGTCTAAAGTTCAGCCGGGCTCGGTGGCTCAGCCTGTAATCCCGCGCCTTTGGGAGGCTGAGGTGAGTGGATTGCCTGAGCCCGCGGGTTGTAGACCCACTTGGGCAACTTGGCGAGACCTCATCTCTACAATAAATAAAAAATTAGCCGGG
>NW_007233393.1:16159-19047 GCF_000164805.1 Carlito syrichta | reverse complement strand
AAAAAAAAAAAAAAAAAAAAAAAAGTCTAAAGTTCTTCATACGAAGGATTGTTCTTAAATGTAAATGAGACTCTAAATTAATGAATGAATCAGTGAAACTCAGATATTTTTCTAATTTGTATTAACCTTTTCATACTCTGTGGTAGTTGGAATAATGCCCTTTCCAAAGGTATATGTTTCCTTTCCAAAACTTGTTACTATACTATTTACATGGATAAAGAGACTTTGCAGAGAGTTGCAGATAGTAAGATGATGTGATTATCCTGTGTTAGAACTCTTCTGGCACACATGAGCAGGGGACCCTCTAGAAGATGGAAAAGGCAAGGAAACAGATTCTGTCCTACAGTCACTAGAAATAGCATACCCTGTTGATATCTTGATTTGAGGACTTCTGACTTCCAGAAATGTAAGATTATAAATTTGTGTTATAAGACTACTATATTTGTGGTAATTTGTTACAGCAGCAATAGGAAACTAATACATTCTCATAACATCCAGAATCTAAATGTTAAAGATGAAAGGAAAACATGCCACAAGCAGTATCATCTTTTCTTTATTATTTGTAAATTTGATTACTCTTATCTTAATCACTGTCCCATATGCCTCTGGCCCATTTACTCCAGCACATTTATTATTTATCTGATTATACTACTCCATGTCCATAAGCAACATTCTATTTCTGACATTACATCTCCTCTCCAGTATTTTACTCAAGTTTTTTTTTATTGATATCTAGTTTCTCAAATTCTGCTTCTTATTTTGTCATTGTGAAATCAGAGTAATAATGTCTAAAAACCTTTTGGGCTGCTTTTACTCTTTTTGACTTACGTTACTCATTGAGCAGTTATTTTCATGCTTCTGTTTTATTTGTTGTGTTATTTATTAGTTTGTGAGCATCAAATGTTACTTGTTTTAAATCCAAAGCTCACAGGTACCACATAAAAAGTTCAATAACTTATTTTGTAAGCCCAACATATTTTCATACTCACGTGCAGTTTTGTTGCTTTCAATTCATCAGTCCTTATATGTTCTGCCTAGGCCGTTTCATTCACATCTATATCCATTTGTATGAATGAATCCCAAGTCTATACCTCTAGCTCTCTGAACTTGACCTTATTTTATTCCTGAAAGTGACTATGCAAACATGATAAAGACATATTCTTCAATACTCAAGATGTTTGATGATTTGTTGGGAAGTGTAGAAGATAGATATCTAAATCAGACTAGCGTAGTGAGAAAACATTTTCAAAATGAATTGATGCTGAGAGAAACATATGAAATATGAGTTAACCTTGCCAAAGTGAGAGAAAAAGTCTCCATGGAGACAGGAGGGAGGGGAAGAGGGAGAGGGTGAGGGAGAGGGAGAGGGAGAGGGAGAATGATCACCAGGTTGCTGAATTGAGTTCTGAGTCTGTGGTGGCCATCCTTCTCCATTAGCACACCATAACATGTGGACACACACACACATACACAACAGAGTACTGTCTGTGGAGAACACTTCGACATGCTGTGTTTGTGTTTAATATATTTGGGGGAAGAGTTAAGCAATTAGAAACAAGCAGCCAGAGCTCAGGAGGCAGTTCCAGCCTCAAGAGCTAGTTACATGGTAGTAGGATTTATCTGTGTAAGGTGAGTAGGGATGTGGAAAAAATTACCTAGGCAAAATGGATGAGTGAGTGGGGGAGAGGTGGGAAAAAAAAAAAGCCTGGAGAGTAGACATTTCAGGGAGGGATATTAAGAGAAGCAGCACATGGAAAAATTAGAGAATGAACAACTAGACAATTGAAACAGAACCCGAAGAGGTGCGTATCATTGAAACTAGGGTAAAAGATAGTGGGAGAAGTCACCAGTGTCAGATATTAAGGAAATAGAAGTGAAATGAATCTATCATCCCATTTGAGGTTCTACTTCCAAGTGACCAGCTTTAAGAAGAGTTTTCATCATTTGAGAAATTCTGGTATGCAGAAAGATCAATATAACCAAAAAGGGAGGCAAAGTCAAAGACCACGCCAAGTACAAAAGTTTCAAATGTCAAGAGAAGAATGAAAAAGATCACCGAGTTTAAGGTCAGTAGAGTATATGAAAATACAGTTTTGAGTCAGGAGGACAAGGAAAAATACTCACAGGTTCTGAAAACAGAGTGGTGTTGGAGAAAGCTTAAAGGGCCAGAGTAAAATCGATTGAAAAGTGATTATTGGGTTTAATAACATAGAATGTCACTGGAAAGGGTTGGGCAATTGTAGTTGGTGGAGCTGTGTTACTGTTTTCCTTTAGAATGGAAGTGATGGGAATAAGAAAAAAAGGTGTGTGGGGGTCAGGGGGTGGGGAAGGTGGGGAGGATGGGCAAACTTTTATCAGTGTATCAATTTTTTCCCCCAAACATTTAGCATTCTAGCAAATGGAATTTTCTCAATTGGTTTCATCTTAAAAATTAGAAGCAGGACTGTGCATGGAGGCTCAAGTCTGTCATCTCAGCACTTTGGGAGACCGAGGCAAGAGGATTGCCTGAGCTCAGGTGTTCGAGACTAGCCTTGGCAAGTTGGTGAGACCTTGTCTCTACAATAAGTAAATACAAATAAGCTGGGCATGGTAGTATGCACCTGTAGTTCCAGCTACTTGGAAAGCTGAGGCAGAAGGATCGCCTAAGCCCAACCGGTCGAGACTGCACTGGCTGTGAGTGGACCACTGCACTTCAGCCTGGGCAACAGAGTGAGACTCTGACTCAAAAAAATAAAAGAAAAAAATAATAGAAACTAACCATGATTCTATAAGTTTCTACTATTGCTCTCTTTAAATCTGTGATGAAAGCAGCTTTTGCGTGAGTTTTCAATGAAATACCATTGAAAGTATACTCTACTAAAACTTTGGTGTCTCTAAGCTATTTTCTA
>NW_007233393.1:0-16139 GCF_000164805.1 Carlito syrichta | reverse complement strand
ATGGGGAAAGAGGAAGAGGATGTGTAACCGATGGAACAGATATCTGAAGAAGAAGGAGGATGGAAAGCAGATGAGATGAGGAACATTTAGCTACAACCTAGCTTTCTTAGACATCTCCTATTTTGTCCATAACAATGATGAAATGAAGTAAAATGTAAAAGCTTAGTATAATAAATTTGTCACACTATTTAGAGTTTATTACAATACTTTTATACCTTTAGGTACAATATAACAAAATGTTTTTTAAAAACCCCATTTAGTATGACAGATCAATAGTGTATTTTTAAAATTAGCACTGAAAAAGTCAACTTGAACAACTTGTGACACCTGACTCTTAACAATATTCCTGTTTAGGGTATCATAAATCACTTATTTATTTGATGGGGAAAATAAACTGCCATTTCCTCTTCCACAGGCAGAATTTGTTCCTTTGTTTTCTCTAAACCTCCAACCTACTATTCATAGTAGGTACTAGTAATTTATATTCAAAAGAATTAAATTAACTTGTTAGTTAATATGTTTGAAATGTATTTCAACAATTAGAATTCAAACAGTCTTTAAAAAACATCTGTGTCTGATTAGGCATCAAAGCCAGGTATTTCTATAAATATAACTCCATTTTATCACTTGAAAGAAAAAATAATTTACTCATTTGTATATTAACAAAATCTATATTCTACTCCATACACCCAGGGCCTGAAGACCACTTTTCTTTTCTCCTAACACAACAGAATATGTATCTTTTGCTACACAGGATGATATGAATTAAAAGTAAAGACCATACCTGCCATAGTATTCCCAGATTTTTGCATTTCTTAAGCTTAAATAGGATCAAATTTGAATAATTGCAAGGAAAAGCATAAGAATACAATAAGCAAAAGAGAAAACTATGGGACTAAATTAAATAGTCTTGGATGTCCAAATACAAGAGGTATATCTGCAGAGGGAGAAGAGAAAGCATAAAGCATAAGAAAGTGGTGGTGGCAATGACATCCATACTGTTATGTGATCCATGGGTCTATCACATGCCATCACCTTGCTCCAAAACTATGAAATTTCTCATAATCTGCTCCAGTAAAGAGGCAAAGGTCACAGATAATGCAAGGCAGTAGATAATGCCAGTGGCTAACCCTATTTGCATTTGAACTTACAATGCTTTCCTTTAGCACACTTATCTAAAAACACTAATGATTGACTTTGGATCTTGTCCTTTTTCCCCTTAGAATTTAAGGCTGGATCCTTATCTTTGCTGACTTATTAATAATCTTTGTTCTCATCATTCTTCTGCTTTCCCCATTCTTGTAGGTTTAGCATCAATTCTCTAGTCTCCGGCAAGGTGTTTTGAAAAACTCCTAAAGATAAGGCTGAAAAAAGTAACTAAGTCTTGACTTAGTCCAAGTGAGAAATACTCTGCTTTGGATCTTTGCTCTCATAACTAGGTCATTACATTACATTATTGAAGCTTCTCTCTTGACATATGTCTCCCACCAAGCAGCCTCCCTACCCTTTTACTGTTGAGGACTGCTTTGAACTCCTAGGTCTTCTAGAGACAGGTTTCACTGAAATCCCTCTGCCTGATCTCCTTCTTTCAGTTCTATAATACAAAGTACCTGTCTGCCTGGTTTCTTCTTCACCTGTTACTAGGTCCTGAAACTTCTGAAGCTGTCTTCTAGAATATCATCCTGGTGCTTGCTGTACAACCTTTTGGACATTGTCTACATGTTTGCTTTGACTTAGATTAATTCATTCATCTAAAAATAGGTAAGGAAGCTTGCTACATGAAAGATTATAAACCATACGATTATAAATTCTAAAGAATGTTCAGTTTAAAGCTACCAAATAATAGATGTGGTTGAACATCTGAAAGTCTGGACTTCTTTTTGTCTCTTTGTGGCAGTGGTTCACATAGGTGTATGTTTTTATTTTCTTCCTAAGCCCAAGAATAACTGCATTTCCCAGGCTCCCTTTCAGGTAGATGTGACCACATCATAGAGTTCTGACCAATGAAATGTAGGTGAAAGTGAGGCACACCACTGCAAGGCCTGGCCCATAGAAGCCTCCCACAGGTGAGCCTCATTTGCTTTTCCCTCTACCTGCCTGTTGAGAAGACTCCAGGGCTTCAGTGTAGGGCAGAGCTACTACGTGGAAGGATTGAGTTTCTGAAAGACTTTGTGGAACAAAGTTCTTACTCACCAGCCCTTAGTGAATGGGACTATCAGCAAGCATTAAAATCTTGTCTTAAACTACCGGAATTTCACTGTTTATCTGTTATGCCTGGGGTTACTGACTCTAACCAGTAGCTTCCTTAGTACCTTTCTTTGTTTCTGGGGTTTCAATCTTAGAGTCTGAATCAATCTGTGTTTACTTGCCCTCATGGATGGAGTCCTAGTTATTTTGCTACAGCGTTTACTTTTTCTCCATCTGTTCATTATTATCTTCATTTAAATGAAAACAAAAAAGCAACATATTTTAAAGCCATTTCCCTAAATAATTTTCTCTTTTGCTATTTTCCACATATGTTTAATTCTCAGATCCCCTAGATTAGGTATGAGCATACTCATTTTTAGCTAGATTCCCATGGGTAGCCACTTTCTAGGAGGGTGACCTTGGAAAAGTAGTTTAACTTCTTCAAGACTAGTTTTTTTTTTGCATAAAGATGATAATACCTTATCTCAGAAGTGTCTTATCAAAACAACATGAACATTAGTTACCTCAATTGCAAAATGATACAAAAATATATCCCATATATTTTAATATGAGTACATATCAAGTGGTTATTAATCAGTTATTACTTTTAAAAACCTGAACTTTGGCCAACTGCAGACATTCCAGAAATATTAGTTCCCTCCCTTCTGTCTTCTTTATCCCCTTTGTAAGGGGGACAAAACATTGATTATTCTTCTGCATAGTGCTTATATTTGCTACTCACAGGAATCTGAGATTCATTCACTCATTCATTTATCGAATATTCATTGAGTACTCATCACTTGCTAGTGTTGAGGTAGACAGAGGCATGATACCATAACTAAAAAAAAAAAAAGGTGAAAAAGTTGGTGTGGAAGTAGGTGGCTACAGGCCCTGAGTGCAGGAGAAAGTCAAAAAGTAGGATCAAGGAGGAAACCTTTAGGTGGATCTCAGAAAAGGCTGTCATTGACCACAGGAGCAGCAGAAATCCAGGGTGTGCCAGGTGTGCCTGCAACTCCCTTCCTTCTGCCTTTGAATAAAAATGTCAGTGGAAATTATTCCATAAATGTGGCCATTACATTTTACTTCTGCTGCTATTGAAGTTCGTCCTTATTCCCTGAGGACACAGGTGAAGGTGAAAGGGAGGAAGTGGTATGGGTAGGTTGGAGACGCCAGCCTGGCATTGAACATTTTCTACAGGCAATCTCTCCCTGAGTAATTGAAAGTGGGTTCTTTGAAATGTTAGTGATTTAATAATTTTCTTAAGGATTAAGAAATAGACACATGCTCTTCCTTTCTTCTTTATAAAGTAGGCATTTAAACAACTTCCAGTGTTGGAAGTATTTCTAGCTTAAATATTTCAGAACTTTTAAAATTAGAAGGTTTAGTATTTAGGGCAAATAGTTCCTGCCCTGTTTCACATAACCAGGTCGGAACCTTTAAAGTCCTGGCATTTCCTGGCACAGGGACAACCACTGCCATGCTTTATAGCTACACAGAAAGTGAGGACATTACTAACAGCAGAAGCATTGATGTCTCGCTCTAAGTTATTCACAATTTTCAGGTTCCACATGCTGGTTTTTATCTGACATTTCTCTGCCAAATTCAATTGCTTTTGTTAATTTCATTGATTTAAAAAGAGCAGTTCTGCTTTGTTCGCCTTTAAGGTAGGCAGGCAGATTGATGTATTTCCTTCACTTTTCTTCCTGATGGTTGTTGACATTTTCAGTAAATAATCATATTGTTTTGTCTTTACTTTGAATTTTAAATACATTTTTGAATTATATAGGCATGGGTCCCTGGTTTTACTCATGATACAATATGCTCATGTGTATGTGTGTATACAACACACAGACACACATACATCGATACACTTTCACACACGTACACATAAAAAATGCAGTGTGCTTATATGTTAAATACTCATGTACCTTTACTACAATATATACATTTATATATTGATAAACATACTATGAAGACATATTTATATATATGAGCATTTTGTATATATATTTTTATACATAATAAAGTGTTAAGAAGTCAGATGTATATTGAAAAGCCATATTTAATGAATTTTGTGGTCAGCTGGGACCAATTTCAGTCTGTGTTTCAGCACTTACAAGCTGGGCAAATTTAGTCAAGTAACTTAACCTTCCTAATCTGCAGACGTTTTACCAGAAATAAAACTTTATCTCATACCATACCCATGGGATATTTGTGAAGATTAAGTGAGATTAAAGACAATATTGTTTGTCCTTGTTATGAGCTTGGAATGCACTAAAAGATGAATACATGTTATTCATTTGTATTACTCTTGTGTAGACATATATATATATATAACTTCTCTCTTCTCAACTGCAAATGGTTCCTCTCTGTCTGAAATTTCTGATTAAATAATGGTTAATCCAGACCTATTTTTCTCCTTCTCAATTCTTCTTAGAAATCTTCCCAAACCTAGGCACTTTTCAGGTCTTCTTTCTTTTAAAAAAAAAACTATTTTAAAGATGTGGGGTACAATTCAGGATTAGGTATATAAGTAGTCTTCATACAGATGAAGTTTGAGTCTCCATTTGGTCCCCCCTTCACTTGGTCCACGATCAGATACTCTTATTAATGTCTTGTGCCCCCCCCCCACATCCGGCAATGTTCCACAACTGCCAATCCCTTTCTTATGGTATTATGATAAAAGTTCAGGGTCCATATGTGAGTGAGAACATGTGGTATTCAGTTCTTTGTTTCTGTGATAAATCACTGAGTATAATAGACTATAAATCCATGCAAGTTGCTGTGAAGTCCAGAATTTTGTCCTTCTTTATGGCTGCATAATATTCTACTGTGTATATGACCACATTTTTTTATCCAGCCACTTTTGATGGGCAATACAGTTGGTTATATTTTTGCTACTGTGAATAGTGCTACAATAAACATGCATGTGCCTCATGTATTTTGTAGAATGATCTGAGTTGTTGCTGGTATATTCCCATAAGGAGGATTGCTGGGTCTATGGAAGGTCAATTTTTTGAACTTTTAAAAATTGCCATTGTTAGCTGGGCTTGGTGGTTCAGCCTGTAATCCCGCGCCTTTGGGAGGCTGAAGTGAGGGGATTGCCTGAGCCTGTGGGTTCGAGACCTGCCTGGGTACCCTGCGAGACCTCATCTCTACAATAAATCAAAAATTAGTCGGGCATGGTAGCGCGCGCCTGTAGTTCCAGCTGCTTGGAAGTCTAAGGCAGAAGGATCGCCGGAGCCCAGCAGGTCGAGGCTGCGGTGGCCGGGAGTGGCCACTACACTCCAGTCTGGGTGACAGAGTGAGACTCCAACTCAAAAAAAAAAAAAAAAAAAAAATTGCCATTGTTTTCCACAGAGGTTGTACTAATTTACACTTCCATCAACAGTGTAGAAGTGTTCCTTTTTCCCTGCATCCTCTCCAGCATCTGTTGTTTTTTGAATTATAAATATAATGGCCATACTGACTAGACTTAGGTGGTATCTCAATGTGGTTTTGATTTGCATTTTTTTGATGATTAGCGAGGCTGAGCATTTTTTCATGTATCTGTTGGCTGCTCGTATGTCTTCTTTTTTAGAAGTGTCTGTTCATATATTTTGCCCACTTTTGTATGGGGCTGTTTGTTTTTTTTTCCTTTTGGCATGTTTGTGTTCCTTGTAAACTCTGGAGTTAGGCCTTTGTCAGACATACAGTTGGCAAATATTTTTTTTTCCCATTCTGTGGGTTGCCTCACCATTCTCTTGATGGTTTCTTTGACTTTGCAGAAGCTTTTTAGTTTGCTGAGGTCCCACCTGTCTATCTTATCTCTATGGCATGGGCTTTTGGGATTTTGATCGGGGATTGGTTGCTTATTCCAATTTCTGTAAGGGTGTCTCCTGCATTTTCTAAGATTCCTAGAGTTTGAGGTTTTTTGCTTCAGTCTTTGAACCATTTGGAGTTGATTTTTGTATATGGTGATAGGTAGGAATCCTGTTTCAATTTTCTGCATATGATCAGTTTTCCCAGCACCATTTATTGAATAGGTTCTCCTCTCCCCAGTGGTTCTTGGTGGAAGCTTTGTTGAAGATGAGTTGGATGAGAGATTGAGGTTTTGCTTCTGGAATCTCAATCCTGTTCCATTGGTCTATATGTATGTTCTTATACTAATATTAGGCTGTTTTGATTACTGTCACCTTATAATAAAGTTTAAAATCTGGAAGTGCTATGCCTCCTGCTTTATTTTTTTGTTGAGAATTGTTTTGGCTATTCATTGTTGTTTATGTTTACATATTAATTTCTATATTGTTGTTTCCAAGTCTGAGAAGAATGATGTTGATAATTTAATGGGTTTTGCATTGAATTTGTAGATTGCCTTAAGTAGGATGGATGTCTTAACAATTTGGATTCTTCTAATCCATGAGCATGGAATATTTTTCCATTGGCTTGTGGCTTCTTTGATTTATATGAGTAGTGCTTTTGTAGTTTTCACTGTAAAGGTCTTTTACATTTCTGGTTAGGATGAAGTCAAGGTCTTTCTTTCTTTCTTTCTCTCTCTCTCTCTTTTTTCACTGTTGTGAGAGGGGATATGCTTTTTACTTGGTTCTCTGCCTGTTTGTTGGTATATATATATGTATTTGTTTTGTGCATTAATTTTGTATCCTGATACTTTGTCAAAGTCCTTTATTAGAGCAAGGAAGTTTCTGACAGATCCTCTTGGGTTTTCAAAATATAGGATCATATCATCAGTAAAGTGGGATAACTTAACTTCCTCTTGTCCTGTTTGGATACCCCTGGTTTCCCTCTCTTGTCTGATTGCTCTAGCTAGGACTTACAATACTTTGTTGAACAGAAGAGGTGAGAGTGGACAGCCTTGTCTTATTCCAGTTTTCAGGGGAAATGCTTCCAATTTCTGTCCATTTAGCAATATGTTGGCTGTGGATTTATCATAAATAGCTCTTAATATTTTGAGGTGTGTTCCCTCTATGCCTAGGCATTCAAGGGTTTTAATCAAGATGAGGTGCTGGACTTTGTCAAAAGCTTTTTCTGCATATAATCTTTAATCAAGATGAGGTGCTGGACTTTGTCAAAAGTTTTTTCTGCATGATATAATCATGTGGTTTTTGTTTTTACACCTGTTGCTGTATTTGATTACATTTATGGTCTTATGAATGTTGAGACAGCCCTGCATCCTGGAGATGAAGCCTTCTAGGTCATGGTAGATAATTTTTGAGATGTGTTGTGGATCTGTTTTACTTGAATCTTGTTGAGAATTTTTGCATGTATGTTCATCAGGGATATTGGCCTGTATTTCTCTTCTGTTGTTAGATCTTTACCTGGTTTGTGTATTAGTGTTATATTAACTTCATAAAATGATTTGGGGAGAGTTCCAACTTTCTTGATTACCTGGAATACTTTCAGTAGGATTTTTATCAGCTCCTCACTTTATGCTTTGTAGAATTCATCTACAGCTTTTTTTTGTAGGTAGTTTTCTTATGATGGAATCAATTTCCTTGGTTGTTACTGGTCTCTTTAGGGTCTCAATTTCTTCTTGTTTCAACATTGGCAGTTTGTGTGATGTCAGAAAGTTCTTCATTTTATTTAGGTTTTTGAATATATTTCCATAACCTTTTGTGTTTCTTTGGGGTCAGTTGTAACTTGATCTTTTGTGTTTCTGATTGTGTTTATTTGGACTTTTTGTCTCTTCTTCTTGGTAAGTCTGGTTAGGAGTCCATCAACCTTGTTTATCCTTTCAAAGAACCTTTTAATTTTACTGATTTTTTTCTATGATATTTTTATCCTCTATATCCCATATTTAGACTTTTACTTTGGTGATTTTCTGGATTCTTCTGCTGAAGTTAGGGTTTTCGTTGTCTTACCTTTCCAGATCCCTTAGGTGATTTGTTGGGCTGTTAGCTTATGATCTTTCTATTTTCTTGATGTCTTTGTGGAGAGTTGTAAATTCCCCTTTTGGCATTGATTTCATGGTATCCCAGAGGTTTTGGTATGTCTTTGTTTCCATTTGTTTCTTTCTTTTAATTTCTGTGTTGACCCAGGAGTTCTTTAGCATCATGCTGTTTAGTGTCCATGTCTTTCTTTGCATTTTGGGAAAATCTTGGTGGTGATATTTATTTTTATTCCACTGTGATCTGAGAAGATACATTGCAGTATTTTGATTTGATGAAATTTGTTTATGCTTGATTTATGGTCGAGAATGTGTTTGATCTTGAAGTGCATTCCATGTGGTGATGAGAAGAATGTTTATTTCATTGTCGTTGGGTGGAGTATTCTGTATGTATTTATTAAGTCCATATGGTCAAGTGTCAAGTTGAACTTCTGGGTCTCCTTGTTCATTTTTTTCATTCATGGTCTATCTAGGGTTGTTAGTATCTAGGGTAGTTAATAGGGTATTTAAGTCTCCAGCTATGATAGTGTTAGAGTCAATAGTTTTACTTAGTTTATTTAGTTGTTGCTTTATAAAAACTGGTGCTCCTGTGGTGAGTGAATATGTGTTTAGGATGGATATTTATTGTTAATGGATTGAACTTTTTATAAATTTCTGATAGCTTGAAGGTTGTTTTGTCTGATATTAAAATCACAACTCCTGCCTTTTTGTGTTCTGTTTGTCTGAAAGCTTGTTTTCCACCCTCTAACTTTAAGTATATGGGTATCCTTTGTAGTGAGATCTGTTTCCTGGAGGCAGCATGTTGCTGAGTCATGGTTTTTTCCAATCTGGTTTGCCATTCTATATCTTTTCACTGTGCATTGAGTCCATTGACTTCAGGCTGTTTATTGAAATGTGAGAGTTTATTCTTTCATGAGGCTCTTATAAGGCTGTTTTATTTTCTTTTAACTTTTGGATTGATATGTGTGCTTTCAATTTTGCAGTCATGGGGTGTGTTATGTTGATTTTATGTTTTCCTGCATTCTTGGGAACTACATGGTTGCTCTTTTCCTCCTCCTTCTCCTTCTCCTTCTCCTTCTCCTTCTCCTTCTTCTTCTTCCTCTTTTTCTGTGCTTAATATCTTCTTGAGCATTTCCTGTAGAGCTGGTCTGGAAGCAGTATAATCTCTTAGGGATTAGATGTTTGGGAAGGATTTTAATTCTCCATTGCTGGTGAAGCTGAGTTTGACTGGGTAGGAAATTCTTGGTTGAAATTGTTTATCTTTGAAAACTTTGGAAATTGGACTCCAATCTCTTCTAGCTTATAGTGTTACTGCCAATAAGTCTGCTGCTATTTTGATTGATCTTTTCCAGTGTTTAGTCTGACCTTTCTGTCTCACTGCCTTTAGAATTTTCCTTTTATACTTACTTTGTGTAGGCAAATGACTGTGTGTCTAGGAATTGGTCTTCTCATTTGATGTCTTGTGGGGATTCTTTGAATATCTTGTGTTTGGATGGTTGCATCTCTGGTGAGATGGGGAAAGTTTTCTTGGATAACCTCCTGGGATATTTGTTCCAAGGTGTTCTCTGTTTCCCTTTCTTCATCTGGGTTAACTGTCAGGTAAAGTAAGCTCAGCGTCTTGAATTAGTCGCACATCTCTTGGAGGCTTTGTTCTTTTTTTTTTTTTCTTTTTTTGAGTTTTCTATGTTTTTAACAGATTGGGTTAATTCCATGTTTGGTCTTCAAGTGCTGAGATTCTTTTTTATATTTCATTGATTTTGATTCTGCTTTCCATACTAGTCATCTTGTTATTTTATTTTCTGGATGAAGGTTTTTTTATGACCAAAATGTCTGTTATAATTCTTTCAGTGTTGCATCTTGTCTTTCTTGAGTCTTATTTACTCTTTCCATCCATTCCCTAATCCCTGTTGTATTCTGGCACCAATCATTGGTGATTTACATTGTTTGTGCTCTGAGGTCTGATTTTTGGGGTGTTGCCTCTTTGGTATACTGGGAATTATCTGTTATTTTGTTGATATTTGCTGATTTGTGACATATCTCTTTATTTTCTCTTTAATGCCATTATTTAGTGGTAATGGGAGGGGCTTTCACTTCTGTTGTTTGCTCAGCCCTCTATTATTCCCTGATCAGATCCTCTAAACTTGTTCTCTTTTGAAATGGCTGGGAAATAGGAAGCTTTGCTGTTTCTTGTAGGTTTTAGAGTTGAATAAGGTGGAGAGTGGGGAGCTAGGATTCAGGAACTACTTGAAAGTGACAAAGTTTACTGATTGGTTATGGTCACCCAGAGACCTACTCCCCTCCACCACTCTATAGGATGTTGCAGTGGCTACATGTGTGTACCCCTTGAGTTCAAGATAAAGTAACAGTAATGAGGAGAAGAGAGAAAAGTAAAATCAAATAGAATAGACAAAAATAATAAAAAATTTGAAAAACACAGAAAACAAAGCAAAACCAAAAACAAAAGCCAAAAAACACAAAAAGAAAACAAAAAACAAAACAAACAAAAACAGAGCACAAAATCCCCAAGAAAACCACACACACACAAACACACACACACACCCACACATATACATACACAACAAAAAGCAAAAGAGGAAGAAGAAAAAAAGGGGAGAATGCAAATTGAACGCGCACACACATATTTACACACACACTAAACAAGAACAAAAGAAGAACAACAACAAAAAAAAACCAAAGAAAATAAAAAGGGAGAATGCAAATTGAATGTGCGTGCACGCGCGCACACATACACACACATACACACACAAAACCAAAGCAAAAAAAGAACAAAAAAATGTATTAAAATTTCTGGGCACTAACCACCTTCTTGTGGCAGGTTCTGTAATTGTTTCTCTCAGCTGCTAACAGGTAAGACCCTCTGCTATCTCCTGCAGGGCTGCAAGTTTGTTTATAATCTCCCCGGTGCACATGGCGGGGGGGCGTGTCAGTGGGGGGTGAATGGGGCATCAGTCCTTTACTCCTGCTCTCTCAAGGTAAGGGACATATTCTCTGGTGTGGTGATGTGGGTTTATCTTCTCCCCAGGTGCTGACAGCGGGTGTCCCAGCCAGGCTTATCCCAGAGTAGAGTTTTCCTAGCACAGCTGCCATCCAGGATCCACCTTAGTTTGTCTCTCTCAGTTGTGTCCCAGCCATGTGGGTCTGATGTTCAGAAGATTTCTGGGGAGGAGGGGGTTGGGTCAGCCCAGGACTTACTGCTGATTTTTTGAGGGGTCTTCCTTGTCCTTTTCTGGTCACACCCTTTGTCCTGCTGGGTCAGGGTAAGTTGTGGAGTGCCTGAGACTCTGCACTCATTCTGTCCTCTGAAGTTTGTGTTTTTGGGATAGTCCCTCTGGGTCTTGATCAACCCCAGAGTAGTTAAGCAACCAGTCACAGAAAGTGAGTCTGTGGCTCCATAGTGAGCAAGCTGGGCACTTTCCATTTTCCAAGGTGGTGGTGAGGTGCCTGCTTCTTTTTCTCCAGTAGGACTCTGCCTCTGGCTCCCTTGATGTGCTCCCTCCACATCCCTTGTTGCCAGCCTTCAGCCAGGTGCTGCAGTGGTTGGGCAGTCTGGCAATGGTAGTTGCTCCTGCCAGCTTCTTCTGAAAGGACTGTTAATTTTAGAAAATGGTTCTCAACTTCTGCAACAGAAGACACTAGGGTCCAGGTGGAGCAGCTGCAGCACCAGCTGCTTCATCAGGAGCTCCGTGGCCACTTGCTCCTGAGTCCCTACTTAGTCAGTCACTCAAATGCCCACTTAAACACAGACATGCAAGCAAATTTGTTCGTACACTCACTCACTCATACAGAGATCAGCACAGCCTGACAGACTCTGCCACCATCTTCCTATTCCTCTTGACTTTTCAGATTTTCTAAGCTCATTAAAATGATCAATGTGCTAAATTTCTAAATATATTGAAATTACAGGTTGGAAAAACTTAAAATTATGGCATTTTTCATCAAAATTATGAATAAGATCTTGATTAAGCAATAGGTGTTGCATATAGTTGTAAAACTTCAGTGTTTGTGCATATACATGCATACAAACACATATATGTACATATATTGATAAGTGACTATATGCATATGTATATTGCATAACTATAATTATAAATGAAAGAGTATAAAAATAAAAACTTGCATAAAAATTAAATGCATGATTAAAAAAATTGCACCACTTTCCACAGATTGCTTAATCAGAGGAAAGAATTATGGAAGCTCAAACAAAAACTCTTTAATCTCTTTATGTCTCAGTACTTATTATATATGTGATCTTGGGCAACTCAGTAGCTCTAAATCTTGTTTTTCTCAAATATAAACTAAAGATAGTAATATCTCTTCAATTTATAACTTACTTTATTTTGGAATAAATACTTAATCTCTCTGAGCCTCTATATCCTCATAAGCCAATTGAGCTAAATATTCATATATAATGTAATTATTACATGCAATAATTAAAGGGTTGCTGTGAAGATTGAGTAGCATAAAGCATGTTAACATGCTATATAAACTACAAAGAACTATATCAACTTCTACAGTCAATAAAATAATAGTTACTACTATAGACATTCTTGTACTTTAAAAAATGGAAAGAATAATCACTCTATAAAATTCTATCTAAAATGTCATTTTATTTATACAGGCATACTTTTGGAATGTAATCTCTAAATAAAAAACTTACAATCAATACAACATTTGACTGTCATCCTAATTGTTCTATACAAATTAATGTGCAGAAAATGTTAACTTTTAATATGTAGGATAATTGTATATTTTAAAAGATATTGTAATTAACATTAATAAAGATTTTATATATGTGTGTATAAAGATATGAATTTATTTATTCTTAGATAATGGATTTATTTTGGCAATTTTAAGATAATAAACATATTTTCTTGTACAATCTGCCTAACTTTATTTGTAATAATAAAACCTACCCGAACTTTCGGCAAGATGGCGACGGAGCAGCTTGGTCTATTAGACCTCTGCAAAAGAGAACACAAAAAGACTCTGGCTCTCTCCCTGGGGGCTGCAGATCCCATCATCAGCAGCAGCCTGCTCTTCACACGGAACTCGGCCATTGACACTGTTGAAGCATCACGGCGGTCCGGGAAGCCACAGCAGCTGCCACCATCGTACATTGCACCGGCAGTACCTGAGGCAATCCACGCCTTCAGACCTTGAAGCCCCTGCAAGCAAGATCTGCTGAGCTCGCTGCCGCCACTACTGCCACCATGGCATCCTGCCAGGTCGTGGGTCTCCTCCCCCGTGCCTTGAGGCACAGGTCCCATTTCCGGCTTCTCTCTGGCTCCCTCCCCTGAGGGGTGAGCAGCTGAGATAAAGACCATCTGGAGTGGTGAGATATCACCACCTGCTGGCGATTCAGGTAACAACACTGAAAGGGGAAAAACAGAAGCTTGATACATAGACACAGGCCAGATCTG
This sequence comes from Carlito syrichta, assembly GCF_000164805.1. Classification (NCBI taxonomy): domain Eukaryota; kingdom Metazoa; phylum Chordata; class Mammalia; order Primates; family Tarsiidae; genus Carlito; species Carlito syrichta. The sequence continues at coordinate 2,627 of NW_007233393.1, read as the reverse complement.
AGTGGTGAACTGGGCAGTGGTGAACTGAGTGGTGATCTGAACTGCCCTTCGCAGCAGGCCAGGGGCAACTGACCCTAACTGTGAACAAATTTACCAGCCTGAAAAGTCAGCTAGAAATCAGAGCTGAAAGGACATTGGAATTAAACAAAAAGTCTCAGAGTGTGCTTGATTGGTTCTGTTAGTTTACTGACTTGATTCTATTCCTTTTGTTTTGTTCCTTTTTTTTATTTCTTTTTTTCTTTTCTCCTCTCTATAAACCATATCTTTGTATAGAGGAATAGCACACCAATGAGGAGATTGGTTAGCTTGTATGTTAGCATCATTCTATGCTTTAATTTTTTTTTAATGGGAATTGGTTAGTTTGTAGTTGTGGTCTATTGTTTTTATCTGTTTCAGTTTTTGTCTCTCTCTCCATTTGTTGGCACACTCATCTGTTTTCCCCCTTACTCCTCTCTCTCTATCCCCCTCTTCCCCCTCTCTCTCTATCCCCCTTCCCCCCCCCACTATCTGCTCCATTCTTTTCCCTCTGTTAACCTCATTTTATTTCAGGGAATAAGCCTGCAACAGATTCCAAGGTAGTGGAAAGTGGGTTTCAGATTATCCATATACAGGTTGGCGGATATCAGGACCTGCAGAGAGAATTTGAATCATAGATTCCTCCTTAAGTAAATCTCAAAACTGCAAAAATGACTACCCCCAACCTACAGTGCAACTCCAGAATTGAACAAAGTAGGAGGATATACATAAAAAAGAAGAGGAGATTGAACAAATAGAAGTAAAAGTAACCCCTCCACCCCTGAGTAACAGAATTAAAGAAGATGGTGGTGTGGAGGGAAGGAAAAAGTAAGGAGGGAAAAAACTGCACAAATGAAGAAAAACCAAAAGAAGAATATAGGCCTCACACAGACCCCTGGGAGGTCAGACACTGAGAAAACAGACTTCAGAACACAATGAAGAACCCCCAGAATGGCTGGTCACATGCAACAAACCCAGACATCATGACATTAATCGAGAGAATAAAAAAAATTGAGGAGAGACAAGAGGAAAATAAGAAGGAGCTGATGGCAGAAATAACAGCAGTGAAGAATACTGTGATGGAAATAAATAACAAACTCATAAGCATGGAAAGCAGAATTAGCCAAGTAGAAGAAGGAATCTCAGAACTCGAAGACCAAAACACAGAACTAGCCCCAACTGTCAAAAACATAGAAAAGAAGCTTAAAAAGACAGAACAAGCTGGGCTCGGTGGCTCAGCCTGTAATCCTAGCACTTTGGGAGGCTGAGGTAAGTGGATTGCCTGAGCCCATGGGTTCAAGACCCATCTGGGCAGGTGAGACCTCATCTCTACAATAAATCAAAAAATTAGCCGGGTGTGGTAGCGTGTGCCTGTAGTTCCAGCTACTGGAAGGCTGAGGCAGAAGGATCACCAGAGCCCAGCAGGTTCAGGCTGCAGTGGCTGGGAGTGGCCATGCACTCCAGTCTGGGCGACTGAGTGAGACTCCAACTCAAAAAAAAAAAAAAGACAGAACAAAGCCTTCAAGAGATGAATGATCACTTCAAGGAAAAAACTTGAGTAATTGGCCTTCCTGAGGCAGAGAAACAGAGACCACACTTGAACAAACATTTCGTGAAATCACTCAAGAAAACTTCCCTCATCTCATCAGTGATGCAAAAATTCAAACACAAGACATTCAGAGAACCCCTGCAAGACAACAAATGAGAAGACTAACTCCCAGACACATAGTAGTTCACCTAAAAAAAGTAGGTATAAAAGAAAAAATCCTAAAGGCAGCAAGAGACAAAGGTCAGATTACCTACAAAGGAAGACCAATTACAATGGCAGAAGATTTATCTACAGAAACCCTCCAGGCTAGGAGAGCTTAGAACCCTATCTTCAAAGTTCTAAAAGATAAACAAGTTCAACCAAGAATAACCTACCCAGTCAGGTTAAGCTTCATCAGTGAGGGAGAATTGAAATCTTTCCCAGACATCCAATCCCTAAGAACCTATGCTGCCACCAGACCACCTCTACAAGAAACACTTAAGAAAGTATTGAACAGAAAAGAAAAGGAAAAAAGAACAACGTTCTTCATAAGAGAACAGGCAAAAGATTAAAAACACACATGAACCGACTCTAAAACCAAAAGAAAGACAACACACAACAGGAAGAATGACAACAACTCTGCAAGAACATTATGAAAGGGATCAACTCTCATATTTCAATAATTAGCTTGAATGTGAACAGACTAAATGCACCACTGAAAAGATATAGAATGGCAAAATGGATAAAATATCACCAGGCAACAATTTATTGCCTTCAAGAGACTCATCTCACTAGAAAGGACACTCACAGACTCAAAGTAAGAGGATGGGAAACAAACTTTCAGGTGAATGGAACACAAAACAAAGGAGGAGTTGCGATCGTAATCTCAGACAAAATACCCTTGAAGCTATCAAAAATTAAAAAAGATACAGAAGGCTACTACATAATGATAAAAGGTTCAATTCATCAACAAGAAATATCCATCCAAAATGTATATGCACCCAACATAGGAGCACAAACTTTCATAAAGCAGCTTCTAGGTAAACTAAAAAAAGATATTGACTCCAACACCATCATAGCAGGG
>NW_007233392.1:0-17837 GCF_000164805.1 Carlito syrichta | reverse complement strand
CGGTACAGTTAAGGGTTAGGTATACAAATATGCATTGTGCAGGTACCCTTGTTGATGAAGTGTGCCCCCCCGTCCCCAAACAGACATAGACTACCATTAATCCCACCTCCCTTCTCCTCCTTGCCCCCCCATAGTTTCCCAAAACTGTCAATCCTTTTCTTATAGTATTAGAATAGTTATTCAAGGTCCACTTATGAGTGAGAACATGTGATACTCAGATCTTTGTTTCTGTGAGAGATCACGCAGTATTATAAACTCCAATTCCATCCAGTTTACTGCAAAATTCATGATTTTATTCTTTTTTATGGCTGCATAATATTCCATTGTGTATATGTACCACATTTTTTAAATCCATTTCTCTTTTGATGGACAGCATGGTTGCTTCCATGATGTTGCTATTGTGAACAATGCTGCGATAAATATACGTGTGCAGGTATCTTTTTTATAGAGTGATTTGAGTTTTTCAGGGTATATTCCCAGTAGAGGGATTGTGAGGTCATATGGAAGGTTGATTTTTAGAGCTTTTAGGAATCACCACACTGATTTCCACAGAGGCTGCACTAGTTTACACTCCCACCAACAGTGTAGAAATGTTCCATTTTCACCATATCCTCTCCAAAATCTGTTACTTTTTGTTATTGATAATGGCCATTGTGACTGGAGTTAGGTTGTATCTCAGTGTAGTTTTAATTTGCATCTTCTTGATGATTAGTGAGATTGAACATTTCTTCATGTATCTGTTGGCCACTCGTATCTTCTTTTGAGAAGTGTCTGTTCATATCTTTTGCCCACTTTGTAATGGGGTTGTTTGTTTTTCTCTTTTCAGCATGTTTGAGTTCCTTGTAGATCCTAGATGTTAGGCCTTTATCAGACATGGAGTTGGCAAATACTTTTTCCCAGTCTGTGGGCTGTCTCCCTGCTCTCTTGGTGGTTTCTTTGGCTTTGCAGAAGCTTGTCAGTTTAATGAGGTCCCACTTGTCTATCTTACCTCTTATAGTTCATGTGTTTCAGGTTTTGCACAAAAATTAGATGCCATTTCCAACTTCCATAAGGGTGTGTCCTGTATTTTCTAAAGTTCTTATGGTTTGAGGTTTTACATTTAGGTCTCTGATCCATTTAGAGTTAATTTTTGTGTATGGGGATGGATAGGGGTCCTGTTTGAATCTTCTGCATGTGGTCAGCCAGTTTTCCCAGCACCATTTACTGAATAGGTTCTCCTCTCCCCAGTGGTGGGTGGGGTGGGCTTTGTTGAAGATGAATTGGTTGAGAAATTGGGGTTTTGCTTCTGGAATCTCAGTTCTATTCCATTGGTTTATATGCCTGTTCTTGTACCAATACAAAGCTGTTTTGATTATTGTAGCTTTATAGTAAAGTTTAAAGTCTGGTATTGTGATACCTCCTGCTTTTTTTTTTTTTTTTTTTTTTTTTGCTGAGGATTGTTCTGGCTATTCATGGTCGTTTGTGTTTCCATATGAATTCCTGTATTGTTTTTTCTAGATCTTAGAAGAGTGTTGCTTGTAATTTGATGGGTATTTTATTAAATCTGTAGATTGCCTTAGGTAAGATGGACATCTTAACAATGTTGATTCTTCCAATCCATGAGCATGGGATATTTTTCCACTTGTTTGTGTCATCTTTGATTTCTTTGAGTAGTGTTTTGTAGTTTTCATTGTAAAGGTCTTTCACATTTCTGATTAGGAAGATGCCAAGGTATTTCATTTTTTTTTTTTTTTTTTTGGCTATTGTGATTGGAATTGTGCTTTTTATTTGGGTTTCTGTTTGTTTATTATTGGTGTAAAGAAATGCAATTGTCTTTTGCATATTTATTTTATATCCTGAGACTTTACCAAAGTCCTTTATCAGTGCAAGGAGGCTTTTGACAGATTCTCTTGGGTTTTCAAGGTACACAGTCATGTCATCTGCAAAGAGAAATAACTTGACTTCCTCTTTTCCTATTTGGGTACCCCTGATCATCTATTCTTTTCTGATTGCTCTAGTCAGAACTTTCAAAACTATGTTGAACAGGAGGAGTGAGAGTGGGAATCCTTGTCTTGTTCCTGTTTTCAGGGGAAATGGTTCCAATTTTTGTCTGTTTAGGAGTATGCTGGCTGTGGGTTTCTCATAGATGGCTTTTACTATTTAGAGGTATGTCCCATGTATGCCTAGATGTTCGAGGGTTTTTATCAAGAAGTGGTACTAGGTTTTATCAAAAGCTTTTTCTGCATCTAATGATATAATCTTGTGGTTTTTGCTTTGGCGTCTGTTGACATATTTAATTACATTTATGGTCTTGCAAATGTTGAACCAGCCTTGCATCCTAGGGATGAAGCCTACTTGGTCATGATGGATGATTTTTGAGATGTGTTGTTGAATCTGGTTTGCTAGGATCTTTTGAGAGTTTTAGCATCTATGTTCATCAAAGATATTGGCCTGTAGTTCTCTTTCTTTGTTGGGTCTTTACCTGGCTTGGATATCAATGTGATGTTGGATTGATAGAATGATTTGGGGAGAGTTCCATTTTTCTCAATCACCTGGATTACTTTCAGTAGGATTGGTATCAGCTTCTCCTTAAATGTCTTATAGAATTCTGTTGGAAAGTCATCTGGTCCAGGGATTTTTTTTTTGTAGGTAGTTTTCTTATTACATAGTCAATTTCCTTGATTGTTATTGGTCTATTTAGGGTCTCAATTTCTTCTTGTTTCAACCTAGTCAGGTTGTGTGATGTCAGAAAGTGCTCCATTTCCTTAAGGTTTTCAAGTTTGTTTCCATACAAGTATACATAGTAGTCTCTAATGATATTTTTTATTTCTTCACGGTCAGATGTGACTTCATCTTTTGTGTTTCTGATTGTGTTTATTGGACTTTTTCTCTTTTTTTCTTGGTCAGTCTAGCTAGGGGACCATCGATCTTGTTTATCCTTTCAAAGAACTAGCTTTTTGTTTCATTGATTTTTTTGTATTATCTTTTTGTCTTCTGTCCCAGATTTGGGCTTTTATTTTGGTGATCTGGATTCTTCTGCTGAAGTTAGAATTTTGGTGGCCTTGCTTTTCCAGCTTTCTTAGGTGACTTGTTAGGCTGTTAATTTGTGATCCTTCCATTTTCTTCATGTGCGTTTGTAGAGATATGAATTCCCCTCTTATTACAGCTTTCATGGCATCCCAGAGAATTTGATAAGATGTTTCTTCATTTTCATTTGTTTCCAGGCATCATTTAATCTCTGCTTTGATTTCATCATTGACCCAGGAGTTGTTTAGCATCATGCTATTTAGTGTCCCTGTATTTGTAGTTTTGGAGGGACCCTTATTGATGTTGATGTTTATTTTTATTCCACTGTGGTCCGAGAAGGTGCAGGGCAAAATTTCGATCTTTTTAAATTTGCTTATGCTTGACTTATGGCCAAGTATGTGATCAATCCATGTGGTGCTGAGTAGAGTGTATATTCTGTGGTCGTTGGGTGGAGTATTTTGTAGGTATCAATTAAGTCCATTTGGCCAAGTGTCACATTGAGGTTCTGGATCTTGTTGCTAATTTTTTTGTCCTGATGATCTGTCTAGGGTTGTGAGTGGGATATTAAAGTCCCAGCTATGATAGTGTTAGAGTCAATATCTTTTTTCAAGTTTACTTAGAAGCTGCTTTATGAAAGTTTGTGCTCCTATGTTGTGTGCATATATGTTTAGGATAGATATTTCTTGTTAATGGATTGAACCTTTTCTCATTATGTAATGAGCTTCTGTATCTTTTTAAATTTTTGATAGCTTAACGAGTATTTTGTCTGAGATTAAGATCACGACTCCTCCTTTCTTTTTTCTTCCATTTGCCTGAAAATTTGTTTCCCATCCTCTTACTTTGAGTCTGTGAGTATCCTTTCTAGTGAGATGAGTCTCTTGAAGGCAATATATATTGTTACCTGCTGATATTTTATCCATTTTGCTATTCTATGTCTTTTCACTGGTGCACTTAGTCCATTCACATTCAGGCTAATTTTGAAATGTGAGAGTTGATCCCTATCATAAGGTTCTTATAGAGTTGTTGTTGGTCCTCTTTGTTTGTTGTCTTTCTTTGAATTGAGGGTTGAGTTTGTGTGTTTTTAACCTTTTCCTGTACTCTTGTGAAGAATGTTGTTTTTCTTTGTTCCTTTTCTTCTGTTTTTAATACTTTCTTAAGTGTTTCTTGTAGAGGTGGTCTGGTGGCAGTGTAAGTTCTTAGGGATGGATATCTGGGAAAGATTTTAATTCTCCCTCACTGATGAAGCTTAGCTTAGCTGGGTAGGTTATTCTTGGTTGAAATTGTTTATCTTTGTGCACTTTGAAGATTGGGCTCCAAGGTCCCCTAACCTGAAGGGTTTCTATAGTTAAATATGCTGCTGTTTTAATTGGTCTTCCATGGTAGGTAATCTGACCTTTTTCTCTTGTTTCCTTTAGGATTTGTTATTTTATACCTACTTTGTTTTGGTGAATTATTATGTGTCTGCGAGTTGGTCTTCTCATTTGTTGTCTTGCAGGGGTTCTCTGAATCTGTTGTGTTTGAATTTTCACATCACTGATCAGATGAGGGAAGTTTTCTTGAATAATCTCATGGAATGTTTGTTTCAGGGTGGTCTCTGTCTCTCTTTCTGCCTCAGGAAGTTCAATTACTCTTAAGTTCAGTCTCTTGTAGTAATCACTCGTCTCTTGAAAGTTTTGTTCTGTCTTTTTTTTTTTTTTGAGTTGGAGTCTCACTCAGTCGCCCAGACTGGAGTGCAGTGGCCGCATCTGGCCACTGCAGCCTCGCCTGCTGGGCTCCGGCAATCCTTCCGCCTCAGCCTTCCGAGTAGCTGGAATTACAGGCATGTGCTACCACGCCCAGCTGATTTTCTGATTTATTGCAGAGATGAGGTCTCGCTACCCATGTGGGTCTCGAACCCGTGGGCTCAGGCAATCTACTCACCTCAGCCTCCCAAGGCGCGGGATTACAGGCTGAGCCACCGAGCCCAGCTTGTTCTGTCTTTTTAAGCTTCTTTTCTATGTTTTTGACAGTTTGGGTTAGTTCTATATTTTGGTCTTCAAATTCTGAGATTCTTCTGCTTGGCTAATTCTGCTTTCCATGCTTATCAGTTTGTTATTTATTTCATTCACTGTATTCTTTACTACTTTCTTCTCAGTTATCAACTCCTTGCTTGTTTCCTCTTGTCTCTCCTCAATTCTTTTTAATCTCTCCATTAATGTCTTGATATCTGGGTTTGTAGTTTGAGACCAGTCATTATGGGGATTATTCATTGTTTGCATTCCAAAGTCAGTTTTCTCAGTGTCTGAATTCTCAGGGGTCTGTGACAGACCCATATTCTTCTTTTGGTTTTTCTTCATTTGTGTAGATTTTCTCTCCCTCTTTCCCTCCCCTTCTTTAATTCTGTTTTTCAGGGAAGGTGGGGTTGCTTTTACTTCTTTTTGCTCAATCTCCTGTTTTTCCTTAGGAGGATCCTCTGGCTTTGTTCACTTTTGAGGCTGGACTGTGGATTGGGGGCTGTACTTTTTGCAGTTTTCAGATTTAATTGAGGGGGAAACTGTGATTCAGAATCTCTCTGCAGATCCCAGTATCCACCAACAGGTGTATGGCCACACTGGAACCCACTTCCCACTGCCTTACAATATATCCATGCAGTGGGGTTGAGGTTTGCTCTCTGGAACCAAAGGAGATAAGAAAAAGGAAAATAATGGAAGAAGTGAGGGTCAAGAGGAAGCTGGAGAGAGAGAAGACTAAGAGGGAAAACAGACATACATACTAAGTAATGAATGAAAAGAGACACAAGGCCAGAAAAGAGGAAAAAGCAAACAAACAAAGTTCCCTAAAGCATACCGGTAATCACACAAAGACAGTCCAATAAACTCATGCCTTTTGATGTACTTTCCCCCCAACACAAGCAAGTAGTCTAACTCAAAAAGCAAACAAAAGTGAGCAAAACAAACAGTCAATGCAATAAAATCAAAAATCAAAATAAGAAACCATATTAGCTCTGGAGTCTTTCCTGAGTGTCTAAAGTCTCTTCAGCTCTGATCTCTAGCCTCTCCCCTTTGCAGGCAGATAGACTTACTCATAGGTTGTGTTGGTTCCCTTGGCTTGCTGCCTGAGAGGTCTGTCACAGGACTGAGTTGCCTGTTTCTGATTCTGCATAGTGGAGGGCCTTTTGTCTCCTGTTTGGCGAAGGGTTACCATAGAAACCAAGATGGAGGCTTCTCGTAGATGGGAAGGGCAATGCAAATCTCTGCCTGGAAAATGGGTGCGGTGGGCAGCTCCTCTTCCACCAATCATTTCTCTCCATTTGTCCTTTCTCTCCACTCATCTCATCTGTGGATAGGGTGGGTAGCAGGTGGTGGCAGTGACTTTGGGCCCCCCACAGGGCACTTCAGCCAGGAATGGAGCTGGTATCTCTGAACGACAGGCGCCTAGAGCCTCCCTGAGTGAAGGTGGCTTGAGATGGGGCTGGGCGGGGACCCCGGAACCCAGGGTGGGGGCCCAGAACTCTGAGGTTCAAACACTGGCTGTGGCTTTGGGTGCTTTAGCCCAGGTGGCAACGCAGAGCCTGGAGGCACAGGTGTTGGGGGCCTATGTGGGCAGTGGTGGCCTTGGGCCTGATGGGTTGCCCCAGGAGGAAATCAAACCTATAGTTCCAAGGGGTGGGTATGGAGGGCCTCCCCAGGCTGCCACTGCCTGAGACTGGGCTGGGTGCCCCGCCAGGGAAGGAGCTGGCAGCGGCTGAGTGCCGGGAAGATCAGTGTAGCCAGCAAGGGATCCCAGAGCTCCACAAGGCCATATCTGAGGGCCTCCACAGGCAGTGGCGGGCAGCTTGGGGCCAGGTGAGGCGTTATAGCCAGGGAGGGATCTGGAGCTCCACTCGGCCAGGGCCTGGGGCCACTTGGGGTGGAACAGCAGTTGCAGAGGGGCCACGGTAGCCAGCCATACATGGGATCGAGGGTCTCCAGGCCTCAGACCAGTGCGGCTGGCAGTGGGCAAGAGAGGGGAGGAAGGAAAGTAAGAGTCTTTATGGGAACTCACTTTCGGAGAATCTCACAGTCCCACCTGTGCCATTGCCATCTTACCAGAACTCCGGAATTTCTACTTCTATAGCACTAGGGGTACATCCTGGGCGTAAAAAGTAAACAAAGGACAAAAAGATTATGTTTATAATGCAACTCCAGATAAGGCTATACTAGCAATTTGACTAGAAAACAGCATGCATCTTATACAGAGAAGGTATAAAGATTGTTTCCAGTGTGTCTCCTTTTGACTTCAAATTGGTTTCTCCACATTTGGAGAAAAACTTAATGACACATATGCCCAAAGCTGACAATTTCATTTTGATCAGAATGAGCTATGACTTGGTAGATCATCTATGAATTAAACAAGAGTGTCTTTCTTTGATAACACATGGAGACTTTGTAATAAAGAAACCTAGAAAGAGCACTGAAATGCAGCAAGTCCCAGCTCCATCACTTACTAAATGCATGGTCTTAGATAAGTCACTACCTCTCTAAACCCTAGTTCTCTCATCTATAAAAATGAAAATGTTGGTTAAACTATCTCTAAGGTTCCTTCCATCTAGAGATGTATAATATATAACAGTTACACTATATTCTTACATCATGAGAAATGGGAATCAATAAAAGTTATCATAAAACTGAAGGAATATAAACATGAATCCATAACTATTCATTTAAAAAATTATTTTGTACACACCTAAAATCACTTTACATAACACCAATAGTATAAGTAGTGTACATTGGGAAACATTGTTCTATAGCTATACTCTCCCCATGATTTAGGTAAATTTGTATCTATAATGAAAGAGATTTTTGTATTTATATGAAGATCTATTTTCTGAACAATGGGTATGTGTGGATGTGGATATGTGTCCATGTGTATGTGTTTTCTGTATCCAGATATTTGAAGAAGAGCACAGTGTTTTGTACCTGGATCAAGGTGGAGTCCTGGTTGCTATGAAACACACATCACTGCCAATTCGACATCTATGGTAAGGGCACTTGCTGCTTATGAGATGGGTACCTGGTGATTCTGCGCTGCTAAGACCAGTCTAGGAGTCAGGTCATCAAACTTTGTCAGCATTTGTAGTAAAATGTCAAGGTCTACTAGAGGGGTAAGTAGGAAAGGAGAGAGAGAGAGAGAGATGGAAAGGGAGAGAGATTGGTTTTGTCTCTGGAGAGAAATTGCATTGTGGTCTTCAAATGTGGCAATACCCTTACCTTATTCTCTTGGCACAATCACAAGGAGAACAATTTTCACAATCAGGTATATAGTCTTTGAATAAATTGACTTTTTGCAGTCACCTTTCTTCAATGGCATCTTCTGGAGATTAGTGTTTGTATTAATTATGTGCATTCCACACAGAGATGAGCAGTTCATGATAGTTCTGTTTCTATTCTTTTATTTTCATTCTGATTCTGCTTCTTTCATTTACTTTTTTGAGGTGACATCCTGCAACTCTGCCAATGAGTCTTCCACAATTAAATGTGCAAAACTAACTCTAGAGGGGTTTTCAATAGGTTTCTTCATCTGTGGTTTTGAAAGTGGCTTTCTCCTTATGTGAGCTTGTCCAAGGTCAAAAGCATAGTTTTCTTTCACTGTTAGTTACTTGGATGACCCATCAGAAAGCTACAAAAGAGAAGCAAGAGCTTACCTTGGTCAAAGCATCCATAGCGACAGTCAGAGCAAAAGAAAAGATTTTCTGTGACTGCCTTAGTCCATTTGGATTGCTATAACAAAATACCATCAACTGGGTAGCTTATAAACCAGAGGAATTTATTTCTCACAGTTCTGAAGCTGAGAAGTCCAAGATCAAGCTACTGGCAGATTTGGTGTCTGTGAGGGCTCCACCTGATGATTCATAGATAGTGTCTTCTTGCTGTGTCCTCACATGTTAGAGGAGTCAAGGCTCTGAAGCTCTATTATAAGGGCACTAATTCCTTTCAACAGGGCTCCACCTTTATAATCTACATACCTCCCAAAGGCTGTACTTCCTAATACCGGTATTGTCACATTGGTGGTTAGATTTTCAACATTTGAATTTTTAGGGAGAACACATGCTTTCATTCCATTACAGTGACCATCAAAACTGTAGATTTCTCTCCTTGCTCTCTATTCTTCTGGGCCCTTCATTCAATGAGGTTGATCAGGATTTATTACAGTGTAAGAAGAACATGCTTGGGATATGCTCACTTAGAGATGGGTTGGTTTTAATCTATTTAAGTTTTGCAAGGTTATCGTTCTTCAGGATCACCCATAAGGTTTGTTGTTAGATAGTTAGGTTTTTGGAGAGGGCTATATTAAGATCTAAGAGCTAATAAAATGTCAAAAAAATTTTAGAAAGTCAGAAACTTTTTATTCCTGTTTCATATAGCCCTCTCCTGAGCTGTATGATTTTTAAAAAACACATCTGGGTCCCAGTGGCTTGGCTATCTGATTTCTACCTTCTGGTATAATTAAGAACACTTATTTATATGAAAGACTCATTTTGACAATGCCCCAGCTACTTTTAAAATGTATTTTCTCTTGGTTGATAGTATGTTTCCTTTGAAAAGATGTTTTGTTTTGTTTTGAGATTTGATGACTGTTATTTTCTCTGTCATTAGGTTGAGTTTTGATGAAGGGAGATCTTGGAGCCAATACAGCTTCACATCTATTCCACTTTTTGTGGATGGGGTTCTGGGTGAGCCTGGAGAAGAGACTCTAATCATGACGTAAGCAGAAAACTAGGATGTGTTCCAGGCTTAATGTATGAGTAAATCCTTAAAAAATATGTGCTTTATAGCTGGCCTTGTTTGATTTGCTGCTGGTAGGTTTGAAGTTGTTAGCAAAGTCAGTGAATCTTACTGCAAAAGTACCCAGTAAAAAGGAAAAAAAAATGTAGGCAATCATTTTCTGCTTTGTTGATAGTTGTCAGGAGACCCAGACTGGGGATGGAAGCAAAAGGGTAAAACTGTTTTCTTTCTGTAATAAGTTGACTTAAAGAAATTAGAAATGATTATTTCAATAGAAAATTAACCTGTACATTTAAAACTTTAACAGTAAATAAACTGAATATGCAGAAAATCTCAGGCATATACAAGTGATTTCACTTTAAGTCAGAACACAGAGTTTTATCAAAATGCCACAGAGAATTGTATTTTTTTCCTGGCTCTTTACCTAACCCAATTGTAAGGAATATTACAAAAACAATGAGAACAATCTGTTCTTGTGAAATTGCATTTACACTCATTTTTGTCTGGAAACTGATGATCATTAATTTGTGAAAGACTTGATTAATGACTCAGCTGCCTATGGGTTCCAAAACATGGGCTTTGAATTTCAAATATGAATCTGTGATATTTCCTTCCTTTGGAAAACTGGACATGGAAAGCAGAAAGGGCAGGTTTTAAAGTAGTTGATCCTGTCATCAATGAAAATTTCAAAATCAAAGTGAATACTTGGCACATTTTCTAATTCTAACTCCTAATAGTTACACTTTTATCCATGAAAAACACAGTTAAATTAGCAATTTATTTCATAATTTGTCTTTATTCGGTTTTTGTATTTGCAAGACACAGATTTTAAAAAGCTAACCAGAAAGGCCTTTTTGTGACTTGTGATCACACCTGTGATTGGTGACTCGAACACCTCATTAAATACCTCAGTCTCTCTGAATAAGGAGAGTAAAATGCACAATGTAGGAACCAGTTATAACTACTTGACTCTGATGCCCACTTTTCCTGGGAACTGTTGGGAAGATAAAATAGCATTAAAACCACAGGAACCATGTACGTTAGCAAGAGAACCTAAAGTATAATCTTAAACCGCATAGAGCACAGCATTTGTGATTGTTTTCTCAGCCATTTTTAAAAAGCATTCCTGTGGAACAGTATTGGTGTACTAAAGTCAAACACTCTGGGTTCTGGTTCTTGTGGTTATGGTGACTTGTCTCTGATTTTTCCATGTTGTCAAAACTTGATGAACCTCAGGTTATCCATCTGTAAAATGAATTCAATAACAGTACCCTCCTCTTGAATGTGTTTTGGAGATTAAATGATATGATCCATGTAATATGCTTAGCATGTAGCAAGCTCTTGATAAACACTCCAAAGGTGCTAGCTAGCTATTGTTATTACTGGTGGCATTGTTGTCATTGTGATTATTTTTATCATCATGAACTCTGTAGAGTGTTTGGACACTTCAGCCACCGCTCTGAATGGCAGTTGGTCAAAGTGGACTACAAGTCCATTTTCGATAGACGGTGTGCCGAAGAGGACTACAGACCCTGGCAACTTCACAGTCAGGTAGGAGGAAAGAACTGAGACTGAACCTGGACAGGAGATTTGGGAAGTGTTAGGGAATGGCTAGTTGCTAAGATGTAGTAACTGGCTTCACTAAGCCAAAATATCCATCTAGTGCTTTCTTACATGTTTTGTGTTCCACAGTAGTGAACAAACTCAACATTTATAGCTTGTTGTGAAGTCATTTCTGTTTTTATTGTGCTGAGATATAGGGAGATAAAATTCAAATGTGCTTGGCTTCGACTTACAACTCAAAATGAAATACCAGCTCAGCACTGAGATCCAAACATAATTTATCTGAGCATGTCATATGGTTGCATGGTGGGGGTGGAGGTGAGGAAAAGATCTTCAGTTTTGTCTAGCAGTGCACACAGAGACATAAAATGACAAAATTATGCTGGGTGAGCAATGCCAGAAATATCCTTTCTCTCTATCACCTTGACTCCCTGGAATTATATAGTACTTCTTGCCTTCTTCCAAGGCACTCAATGGTACAAGAATGCAGAATTATTAATGAGAAACTTTCCTTTGTCCCGGCCTCTCAGTTATTCAGCTTATATCAAAATACTTGGATGGACGCATCTCTCCTTTGATTTCCCAAGGCAGAGGTCATTCTGCAGGCATCTCAAAGGATATGGTAGTAGTTCTTCCTGTGAAGCCACCAAATATTCAGGCAGAAAAATATAATATACTCCAAACCTAGACTAAGTAATATATTTACATGTAGATGTATAATGAAGCCAGTTAAAGTGAGTTTCTCAAGTAAGATTAAACAAATAGTAGATTAAACAAGATTCTACTCTGGTCTTTCAGAAACCCAAATGGATGTGTCTGATAGTGAGTACTGCATTAGCTAGAAACACCCACTCTATTCAGAGGCTCAACAATAAAATTATCACTCATTTACATTGTTGATATTTTCCCCTTTGGGATGCACTAGCATTGTGATATTCAAAGCTTTTATTATTTTGTGGAAAAGCACTAAATTTTGATCTCTTGTTTGTCTGGTAGACAAACATAAAATCAGTGCTATAAAGTTGTGTGGGCAGAGATAATAAATCGGGGTAAAATGAATCTTTATATTTCTTAGCAATACTCTTCTTTCATATGCTCATAAATGATCAGCTGTATAAATCTTTTATTATAGGAGAATTGAACTCAATTACTACAGATTCGTTGGCAATACATTAGCTGTAGGCTGCGTTTTATTTATTTGTGTATCCTTCATTGCACTGTCTAACATCTTGCCAAATAAAGGTTTGCTGACTCCATAAGAAATTAAGGATGTTATCTGACACATTCGCAGTGCTTCTTAGGATTCCCTTATAGTCACATTCTATAATAGGGCTCTAGATATTTTTAAACATGCTATTAGTACAAGGGGTCTACCAAAATCCATATTACAACAAGGTTTGCAAACATCTCCCTAAACTGCCTTGATTTGGAGGAGGGAAAGTCCAACCTATGTGCTCAAGTGTGTGTGATTCTTGTCTCCTTACAGGGGGAGGCATGCATCATGGGAGCAAAAAGAATATATAAGAAACGGAAATCAGAGCGGAAATGTATGCAAGGAAAATATGCAGGAGCTATGGAATCTGAACCCTGTGTCTGCACAGAGGCTGATTTTGACTGGTGAGTTTGTTTAGTTATCACATTATCATATGGAGTTATTCAGTATATCAAACCCATATGGACCTTAGTGAGAGCTTAGATTTGATATATTAGTAACATACAGAATGCTAAGTGGCAAGTCTACATTCTTATTAAATTGCCTTATTGGAGACATCATGATTTACTAGCTATATGCATGTGTATCTAGGAAGATAAAAAAGAGTTTTTGTAGACTGAAAGAGAATTCTGATGATGGCTGGAAATTGTCTTCATGTAACTGATAGATTCCTAGGACAAAAAGAGAGACCAGATCCATCTTGCACTGCTTCAAACAGCAATATTGAAAACAATGAGTGGCCCTTTCAAGGAGCAAACATGTTTGTGCTCTAGGTGAAACTCTTCTATAATCTGGAATTCCCAGTAATGGAACTATGGCCTTTTTAGGTAGTACATTTTCTGTCCCTGGGAGTTTTTTTTTTTTGTTTTGATTTTTTTTTTTAATTTTAAAAATGTGGGGTTGAATACAGCGCATAATATCTGTGGAAGACATTTCCGAACTTAGATGGATTTAATGTCATTGCAAATCTATATTTCTGTGAATCTAGTGATAAAGGAGGCTTTTGACTTTACCAGAATTAAAACAGTTTAAGCTGGAGAATACTGAGACATTTGGAGGTTAAACTAAACACAGAGTGTCATAGAATGCTTCCTGGAACATTTGCTAAGTAGAAAAGTTAGCTTGTGGGGACACTGATGCCCTTGCCTTGTCCTCAGTCTGTGTTTAGTGTTCAGGTGAGCTGACAAATTATTGAGGAAAAGTAGGTGGTAACTCCCTTCATAATCTCCATCTCATTTTCTGTTGCTTTGTTCCCTATCTTCTTTTTTTTTGTTTTCTTTATTTATATGTTTTTAGTTTAGAGAAATCAATTGCTAAATGTATACTTACATGTTCTGGAACTGAAACTTAACCTGCATAAGAGCTAAAGTCAAAGAATAGCAATTTATTTCTAACTGTGTAGTAATCACAGGTCCCATACTGGATCATCAAAATATCAATGATTGGACTAAGATAATATGTACTTATACATCGCATATCTTAGAAAAAGTAAATTTTCTTTCATGGTAGACCTCTGAAGATGTTCTTTGAATAAATAAAATAAGAAGACCTAGCAAAACTGGCCACCAGCAGTCAGACGAATAACCCATGGCTGTTTCCCCTTAATTGATGGACAAACCAAGTCAAGAGCCAATCCTGTATCTCCCTGGGCTGAGTCAGAAGACAACAGGGCTTCATTTACATTTGAGCTCAGGAGGAATTCAGCAGGGGCCTTTCCAATCATGACTTCTGTTTAAGTCAGTGCAACATTACTCTATTACGATGACAAAAATCTCATATCTCTATCCTACTCTTCCCTACTCTTTGGTACCGACACCCTGAAGAGCATTCACAGGGAAAACAACCATGAGATTTTAAGCCATTTATCACATTCCTCTTTCTGAAGCCTGGCTACTTCTTCATTCACTCTGTTGAAGAAGGGTTTGCAAAGGAAGTTAGCATTTTACATTAGTGGTGTAGCTTTGCCTAACAAAAACAGTTATTCTTTTTACAGAGAGCAAATTTATTCTCTAATAGAAAACCAAAGAGAAAATATAATGTGAGATATCCCAATTTTCTGGTTTCTCCTGGAAACACATGCATCTTTGGGAATCTTTTCTACAACACTCCAAAATAAGCCGGGGCTTGGTAGTGGGGGTGATTGTTGTTATGGTCATCATTATTTTCTTTTTCAATTGTAAGCTAGTCTAGAATGAAGGAAACAATTGGGATTCTCTCCTCCTCAACCTTTCACACCTCTCAGTGTTAGCCCAATCTTTGTGGCTGGAATCCTTTACTCATCCCACCAGCTGAAATGCATTCTGAGAAGAGGGAAGTGTATCATGAACAAGGTCACACTGACTGTGAGATTTTTTTGTTTGTTTGTGTGTTTGTTTTGTCAAATGGGACTTTTGAAGCTGCTTGATTTCTGAAAATATTTTAGAAGGCTCACAATGACGGTGTTAAGTTTCTTTTTTTTAATTTTTAATTTTAAAGATGTGGGATACAATTCAGGGTTAGATGTACAAATGTTCATTATGCAGGTATCCTTGTGGACCCCCCCACTCTTCTGGCAGTTTCCCACTACTGCCAATCCCATCTTCCCCTCCCCTGGCAGTTTCCCAATACTGCCATTCCCTTTCTTACAGTATTATGATAATTGTTTAAGGCCTGCTTATGAGTGAGAACATGTGGTACTCAATTCTTTGTTTCTGTGATAGCTCACTCAGTAGTATAGACTCTAAGTCCATACAAGCTGCTGCAAAGTTCATATTTTGCACTTCTTTATGACTACATAATATTCTATCATGTATATGTACCACATTTTTTTAATCCAGTCCTCTTTCAGTGGGCAGCATGGTTGGTTCCATGTTTTTGCTATTGTGAACAATGCTGCAATAAACATGCATGCACAGATATCTATTTCATAGAGTGATTTGAGTTCCCCCAGGTAGAGTCCCAGAAGGGAGATTGTGGGATCCTATGGAAGGTTGAGTTTTAGATCTTTTAGAAGTTGCCAAACTATTTTCCACAGAGGCTGTACTAGTAGACACTCCCACCAATAGTATAGAAGTATTCCTTTTTCTCATATCCTCTCCAGCATCTGTTGTGTTTTGAGTTATTGATGATGGCCATTCTGAATGGAATTAGGTGGTATCTCAGTGTGGTTTTAGTTTGCATTTCTTTTATGACTAGTGCGGCTGAGCATTTTTTCATGTACCTGTTGGCTGCTTGTATGTCTTCTTTTGAAAAGTGTCTATTCATGTCTTCTGCCCACTTTGTAATGGGGCTGTTTGTTTTTTTTTTTTCTTTTTGGCACATTTGAGTTCCTTGTAGAACCTAGATGTTAGGCATTTGTCAGATATACAGATGGCAAATATTTTTGTCCCAGTCTATGGGCTGTTTCCCCACTCTCTTGATGGTTTCTTTGACTTTGCAGAAACTTGTCAGTTTAATGAGGTCTCACTTGTCTATCTTATCTCTTAATGGCATGGACACTTGGGGTTTTGATCAGGAATTGATGCCATAAGGATGTCATCTGCATTTTCTAAGATTCTTATAGTTTGAGGTTTTATGTTTAGGTCTTTGATCCATTTAGAGTTGATTTCTGTGTATGATGATAGGTAGGAGTCTTGTTTCAATCTTCTGTATGTGGTCAGTCAGTTTTCTTAGCACCATTTACTGAACAGATTCTCCTCTACCCAGTGGTTGGTGATGGAGGCTTTGTCAAAGAAGAGTTGGTTGAAAAATTGAGGTTTTGCTTCCAGAATCTCTATCTTGTTCCCTTGGTCTATATGCCTGCTCTTGTATCAATATTAGACTGTTTTGATTATTGTAGCCTTATAATAAAGTTTAAAGTCTGGGAGTGTGACACCTACCACTTTGTTTTTTTGCTGAGTTTCTACCAGTAGCTGGAGTTTCAGTGATTCCACATGGCTGTGGTGTAATGAATGGTGATTGTCACTGTGTGCTCCCTCTTGGCTTGGGTCTTCCCTGGACATTCCCCCAGATAACCCTGGCTGTCATTCTCTAGCATTTATGAAGTAATTTCCTGAACTGAACACTGGGTGTCCTGTAGGCAGCAATTCTGAAGTCTTCCTACCTGTGCTCTGTTGAACCAGCATCACATCCAGCTGGCATGTGCAGAATTCTAAGTATCAGCTGCCTAGTGACAGGCCCGAGAGCTAAGCCTGTTTCTCCCTTTCTGACCTTTGTGTACCAGTATCTCACCTCCATTACACAGATGGGCCAGTTCATACTAATGCTTGCTGATTGCTGCCTGTGATTTGTCTGTGCATGTGGAGATGCAATTTGTCATCATTCTCTGTGCCCAGGTTCATCTGCCAGAAAGCCAAGAAAATGAGGCAACTCAGAGACTCTTGAAGGCATGAATCAGAGGAGACTGAGAGGGAAGTCTCTGACTATATCCAGAGTAGAGAGAGGATTTAAAGCAGTCAGTCCTAACTGGCAACACAAACTGCCTAGGACAAAACTTTTCCTTAGAGGAATTTTGGAGACACTCCTGAAGGACATTTCCTTTTGGCTGTGACTTTGAAACATATGGCTTGTGCACAGAGAGACCTGGCTCAGCTCTACTTGCTAGATCCAGATGTCTTGGAAGAGCATCCCAAAGACATCATCAAAAATGAGGATTGTGCCACATGTGGCTGTATTAGACTCTGAAATGAAGTTCTCATTGAGAGTTGAGTTTCCACTGCTGCCTGTTTTCTCATTACAGCTTTCTCTGAGCTCAACCACATCAATGTTGTGTATGCTTCTCATGAAAACACAGTCTACTCTCTCCACTTGAAAGTGTTTAAATGGAATTATTGGCTGTATAGAATATTTTCATGAATCACTGACAGAAACTCTATGAAAAATGTTCTAGCTATGAGAAGGCATTGATTAAGGGAATGTTTGTTTTTTAACTAATTGGTTAGAGTGGAAGTTGGTTTTGAACTGACATGGAATTATTTTCAGTAATTTTGACACTTACTGAAAAGATTTTCTTGGCTCTTCCCCCAACAGCGACTATGGCTATGAGCGACACAGTAATGGCCAGTGCCTGCCGGCATTTTGGTTCAATCCATCCTCTCTGTCAAAGGATTGCAGCTTGGGACAAAGTTACCTCAACAGTACTGGGTAAGTGTCTGAACTAGTGACCTTGAGAGTTCAGTCTTTACTGCTTTTGAGTATGTGTCATACTGACAGAATTTCTTCTGATCAAAGACCAGGCTTATTTCCTTATAGCATAATATAACTGCTTTTGTTTATTTTATTTATTTATTTATTTAGAGTTGGAGTCTCACTCTGTCGCCCAGACTGGAGTGCAG
>NW_007233391.1:10322-13676 GCF_000164805.1 Carlito syrichta | reverse complement strand
CAAGCACCTGCAAGCTGTGGTTTGCTGAAAGCTTTATGAGCTGAAATTGCTGTGTTATTGCTTTTTAAGTGATAACTAATAATATAGTATGATTACGCCTTTCTGTTTAAGCTTATAATAATAATCATGGTCCATACCCTCTCATTCCCCCCTTGTCATGAGAATGGGGTGAATTCAATCTTGGATTCTTAGGGCTAAGGTGTCTAGGGGTACCTGCTCGTATTGCTGCCTGAGGACCATGAGTTGCACAGTGCTAATTCTGGCTTTTATAAAGGCTATTAATTTATTTAATATGCAGGGGCCAAAAGTAAGCAATAACAGAAGGATTAGCAGGGATCCCGCTATAGTGGACAATAAGGTAGTTAACCACGGAGACTGATTAAACCAACTTTCAAACCACCCTTGTTTTTGTCCCCGTTCTAATTTCCATTTAGCTAAGCCCTCGTGGACTTTGGCCATGGACTCCTTTACAACTCCCGAATGGTCTGCATAGAAACAACATTCTCCCCCTAATGCGGTGCACAGTCCACCTTGGTGCAGGAACACTAAATCTAGTCCCTTAGGGTTTTGCAAGACTACTTCAGATAGGGAGGTTAAAGAGTCTTGGAGATGGGAAATGGAAGTTTCTATTCTTTCGATGTCCAGGTCTATGGCAGCTCTAAGGCTGTTGTATTGGCGGCCCTGCATGGCTAGGGAGGCTATACCTCTCTCTGTGTCTGCCAGTCCAAGTTCAAAGAGGACTGCTAGGGTTATTGCAGTGACCGGTTCCCTTTTCTGTTTTTGATGGGTGCGGGTGGCATATCATTGGAGTATTTCTTCATTAGTGTGGTAGAGAATTTTGGGAAGTAGTTGGACCAACACACAAAATCCTCCCTGAGTTTGGTTTAAGACATGTCCATGGAAACAGGGGGTTAAGCCCGTGGTGCATGCCCACCATCCATCCTTAGGGGCCAAGTGATAGTCTGGACTGGTCACGGGCAGCGTGACATTACATAAGGATTGGAATTCTAATGTGGAGCATCCTATACATAACCCCTGGCCGGTCACTGACTGGAGGGAGAGACCTTGTGTCACTGGCTGCCATCTACAGGAGTTGGAGTTAAGTGCAGTTGTATGATTTCCTATCATTGCAATCCCTTCATAATATGGGGGCTGAAGGTTATAGCATAACCAGCAGGACTGAATAAATTCCGACCGGCTGGTATTTAGGAACGTATAAGCTTGGGTAAGTAAGTTCCAAAAGGGATGCATAGTAGGCCTATATACTAGCTGTGAGTTAGACTTATTTAAAGGATTTACCCATTCAGGTGAGTTTGTTGTTTTTGCGGGTTTGGGATTAGTGCGTGGCGACAGCAGTTTTGGGTTTGATACAAGTATTGGGTTAGGCCCGATGGCCACTAGGGGGTTCTGAGTTATAGTTAATTTTATCATAAAAATAGTTCCGGGGTCCCCAACCCCTGCGCTGTATACTCTGAGTTCCCATACTTTTCCCGTTTCCGATCCCCGAGCATTTTTACCTTCTTTTGTGAAGTTTATTGTTATAGGATCGCAGAATTCACCTTGGGTAAGATTACATTGGTTATAGAAGTTGGGGGTACCGGCCATTTGCATTTGTATTAGGTCATTAGACTTTGCCGGGTTCCAGTTTATGAACCCTGTGGTGACACAGGACCAGCTTGGGCAATAATATTGATTAGGGTTGTTGCAATTTGGATCTTTATCATGCCCCGGACATACATAAAAATACCAGTACCTCCTGTTAGTGCCTCCCTTGGTTAGCTTTCATTGCATAGCGGCAGTGTGATAGAAATGAGTTAGATCCCCGGTTATGACAGGAAACCAGGTGTTCTGGGGGGTTATTTTCGAGGCTTGCCAGATAATATTGTTTGTGGAGAGATTTATAACCTGCCAGGTTAAATTTGCAGGGTGGGGGTTAGGGGCTGCGCATAGGAATTTTAGCCCCGTCAGGAAGAAATAGAGGGAGAGGAGGTGTGACGCAGTCTTAGCTTTAGAGGATTGTCCTTGTCTAGTTGGCTGCTCCATTTGGGTGCGTAGTCTTTCAGCACAGCAGGGGTGCCAGCCGGTTTGACGTGGGTATGGTGGATCCAAGATGCAATGCCTTCTACCTTCAAGGCAGTTGGGGTGGACAGGATCACGACGTAGGGTCCTTTCCACCGTGGTTGCAGAATCTCGTGTTGGTGCCATTGGACGTACACCCACTCCCCCAGTCGGTAGTTGTGAGGAGTTGGCGGCCGTCCGGTTTCATAAAGGGCCTTTAATTTGGGCCACACCTGCTCATGGACCCTTTGTAGGGTTTGGAGGGAAAAAAGGAGTTTTTGATCATCTATATCAATTAACAATTCTGATTTAAGGTTAGGTACAATAGGTGGGGGTACTCCAAACATAATTTCAAAAGGAGTAAACCCTAGCTTATAGGGTGAATCGTGCACCCTATATAGTGCAAAGGGGAGGAGAGTCACCCAGTCCCCACCAGTCTCCCGGACCAATTTAGTTAAGGTCTCTTTTAGGGTTCTATTCATTCTCTCTACATGATCCGACCTCTGGGGTCTATATGCACAATGTAGTTTCCAATCCGCCCCCAGTGCTTGGGCTACCCCTTGTATTCCCTTTAAATGAAGCTAGGGTCGTTGTCTGACCCAATCTGAACTGGAAATCCATACCTAGGCATTAAATCTTCTAAGAGCTTCTTGGCTACTATTTGCGCCATCTCGTTCTTGGTTGGGAATGCCTCTGTCCATCCTGAAAAAGTGTCTACAAATACTAATAAATACCTGTATCCATATTTTCCTGGTTTTGCCTCAGTGAAGTCCACTTCCCAGTAAGCTCCTGGCCTGTTTCCTCAAAGTCTGGTGCCCGAATTCTGTTTTGGGGTCGCTGCATTGACAATCTTGCAGGTCTGACATTGGTTTATAGTTTGTTCAATTTCCCAGCGGGCACTGGGTATGATTATTTTTGCATGGCGTATTAATTGCTCCATCTTTCTAGCCCCTAGGTGGGTGCTTCGGTGCATTTTTATAAGCAGCTGTTGACCCAATCGTTTTGGAAGGATGACGTCCCATTGGTGGGACTCCTCGTCCCAGTGTTGGATCCACCACCAGCCATCTGAAAACATAACTCCAGGTTGTTCATTTATCCATTTTAAGTCTTCTTCGGTGTAATTGGGGCTCTCGGGTAGATCTGGGGGTCTGGGGTCCGGCAGCGTGGTCACTAAGACATGGTCCACGGAAAGGGCTGCCTTTCTGGCCTCAGCGTCCGTCAACTGGTTTCCTTGCGCAATTGGCGTGTTGTCCTTCTGATGCCCCGGGCAATGCATTATGGCCAGGGCTTTAGGTA
>NW_007233391.1:5899-10026 GCF_000164805.1 Carlito syrichta | reverse complement strand
TGTGCAGTTGCAAATGCATACCTGCTGTCAGTATAAACATTTATTTTTTGTCCTTTTCCCCTTGTTAGGGCCTTTGTGAGGGCTATGAGCTCGGCCCACTGTGCCGAGGTCCCAGCTGCAAGCGGTGCTGCCCATAAAGTCTTAGTTTCTGTAGTCACTGCTACCCCAGCATACCTGGTCCCGTCCTGCACAAAACTGCTACCATCTGTGTACCAAGTTTCATCAGCGTCAGCTAGAGGCTGGTCTCGGAGGTCTTCTCGTGTCCCATGGACTTGTGCCAGGATGTCTTGGCAGTCATGCAAGGGACTTTCCTCATCCGGGTTGGGCAACAGGGTGGCTGGGTTTAAAGTAGCTGGAGCCTGGAACAGAATTCTAACTGGATTTAATAGGAGGCCTTGATAATGAGTTAACTGGGCATTACTGATCCACCGAATAGGTGGTTGTTTCAGGATGCCTTTAATGGCATGAGGAGCGGTGATATGTAATTCTTTTCTCATGGCAATTTTATCAGCATCCTTGACCATAGTGGCTACTGCTGTGATGATTCGCAGACATGGGGGCCACCCAGTAGCCACTGGGTCTAGTTTTTTAGACAGGTATGCTACTGGCCTTTTCCATGGTCCAATTTGTTGCAACAGCACTCCCTTGGCTATTCCCCTAAACTCATCAACAAACAAGAAAAAGGGTTTAGTCAAATCTGGCAGCCCCAGGGCTGGAGCTGAGACGAGTGTTGTTTAAGAGTTTTGAAAGATTTGTCCATGTCCTCCGTCCATACAAGGTCAGACTTGTTTTTGGTGGCTTCATATAATGGCTGGACAAGCTCCGCAAATCCCGGAATCCATAGGTGGCAGAAGCCAGCCGACCCCAAGAACTCACGTACCTGTCGTAGAGTTTGTGGTTGCGGGATTTTCAGCACCGTTTCCTTATGGGTGTCCGTTAACCATCTTTGTCCATTTTTCAGTTTGTAGCCTAGGTAGCTTACCTCAGTTTGACAAATCTGCGCCTTTTTCGCTGAAGCTCGATAACCCAGGACACTCAGTACCTGTAGCAGATCTCTGGTGCCTTCCAGGTACGCGTCTCCGTTTTCAGTGGCCAGCAAAATGTCATCCACATACTGTTACAGGGTTAAAGCGGAGTGCTTAATACGGAACTCACCCAAGTCTTCATGTAGGGCTTCATCGAAGACGGTAGGGGAATTTTGAATCCTTGAGGAAGCCGGGTCCCGGTGAGTTGCCCATGATACCCCTTTCTGGGTCCAGCCATTCGAAGGCAAAGATGTCTTGGCTTCATGGGGCCAGTGGCAGGCTGAAAAGGGCATCTTTCAAATCCAACACCGTATACCATACCTTATCCGGGGCCAGGGCAGTAAGGAGGGTATAGGGGTTAGGGACTGTGGGATGTATGTCCATCACCCGATGATTTACTTCCCGCAAGTCCTGTACCGGCCGGTAGTCAGTGGAGTTGGGCACCGGTAATAAGGTAATAAGGGTGATTTCATGCGAACTGACAGGGTCACAGTATCTCTCCGTCCAGTAGGCGTCGTATGTGGGGAGTTATCCCATTTCGTGCCTCCACGGAGATCGGATATTGCCGGACTTGAACCAGGTTCGCTCCGGGTTTTAACTCCACAAACACTGCTGGTCTATGTCTGGTCAGCCCTATTCCCCCAGTTTCTGCCCATGCTAGGGGAATTTCCCGGAGCCAGTCTTGCATTTCTGGTGTCATTTCTGAGTTAGGAGTTTGGCATAGTCTGTACTCATCTTGTAATTTAACAGTCAAAATTTGCAGGGGGCTCCCAATCGAATCCGTTACAGTTGCCCCATCCGACCAGAAACTAATATTTGCCTCCACTTTGGTTAGCAGATCTCTTCCAAATACAGGGTATGGGCAATCAGGAAGAACTAAGAACTTGTGGTCAACCATACCCATGCTTAAATTTACTGTTCTTTTAGTGGTCCAGTGTGCCGGTCTTATTTCATTAGCTCCCTGAACCCATGAGATATTGTTTGAAAGAGGGCCTTGCGATTTCAGTAATACTGGTTGCTCCGCCCCCATATCCACATGAAAAGTCACAGGTTTCCCCCCTACCTCCAAGGTTACCCGGGGCTCAGGGGAGGAAACCGAGCCCTGTCCCCCCTATTCAGTTACAAGTACAGTCACTTTGTCTTCAGGACAAGGAGGGCACTTGGGGCAATTTTTTATGAAGTGTCCTTCCTCCTTACAGTAGAAGCACTGATTTTTTTCTTACCTTGGGGCAATCGAACTGGTAACTTCCCGGCTTGTTGTCAGTCTCAGCAGTCAGTTTCTTTAACCGCTTCTGCTTTTCATTAGGATCCTGGGCAGTGGCAGCTAAGAAGATTTTTGCCAGCCCCTTGATTTGTTTGTCACCGCGCCTATCCTGCCGGTCTTCTTGACTCAATCTATTGTTATAAACTTTTTCTGCTACTTCTAGTAAGTCCTGCAAACTCTTTCCCCCTAATCTCTCTACTTTCTGTAGCTTCCTTTTTATATCTGGTGCCACCTGATTGACGAACGCCATGATCACAGCTGCCTTGGTTTCAGATGCCTCTGGATCCATTGGGGTGTATTGACGGAAAGCTTCCATAATACGCTCCAAGAATGCGGCTGAACTCTCGTCTTTCTCCTGTCTTATGTTATATACCTTAGCCAGATTAGTGGGCTTACGAGCAGCTGCCCGGAGACCTGCCATCCGAGCCTGGTGGTAGACCCAGAGCTTCTCCTTACCTTCTGCCGTGTTAAAGTCCCATCTGGGTCGGGAAAGAGGGAAGGCTGCATTTATCAGGTTCGGGTTGGTGGTGGGCTGCCCATCGACTCCCGGAACCTGCTTACTAGCCTCAGTCTGAATTCTTTCCTTCTCCTCAGTGGTGAATAACACTTGTAACAACATCTGGCAATCATCCCAAGTGGGCTGGTGGATAAAAAGAACACTTTCCAGCAAGTTAATTAGGCCCCTTGGATTCTCAGAAAAGGTGACTGTTTGCGTTTTCCAATTATATAAATCACTAGTAGAAAATGGCCAATAGTGCATAGGCTGGTTTCCAGCCTCATCCAGAGGCCCGGCCACTCTCAATGGTAGGACCACTGTGGAGTCTGCAGCCCCTATTCCAGGGCCTGCCCCCCGGCGATTCTTCTTCGAGTCCCTGCAGCTGGCCTGTCCACCTCCCCCTCCTGTCTTCTATCCCCAGCTACCCCTGGACGTGCTTCAGCAGCAGCATTTAGGGGTTGCGACACCGGCAGAGCTGAAGGCCCTGGGGGAGCTAATTGGTATGGGGGGGAAGATCATTTCTTCTGCATTGTAGTCCGGGAGAACTGGGTAAAAGGGGTTCTTTGACAACTTATGGAAGGGGTTCAACTTCTCCTGGGACTGCGACAGCTCACCTTCTGGGGGCAACAGAGGTTCCATCCTCCTTTCCTGCAAGGCAAGCACTTTCAACGTTTGGGTTGGGGTAGGAAGGTAGGGTTTTACCCAAGGGGGTGGGGATTCCAGTACATCTTGCCAGACCAGTATATAAGGCAGTTGGTCCAGGTGTCCCTGGGAGCCTTTCTGAAGGATGATGCTCTTAACCTGTAAAAGAACACTTGTTAGGAAAGTCCCTTCTCGTGGCCAGCCCACATTAAAGGTGGGCCATTCAGAGGCACACAAGTCCCGAAGTTTCTTCTTGTGTATTTCCACGCTCAGATTGTGTGCTCTTTCCTTCAGCTCTGGAAAATGATCAGTCAAAAGAGTTAACGGTGTCACCTGCGTCTGTCCCATCTCACTTGTCAGTACTAACGTCACAACAAACACAATTAACAAGACACACAAGAAAATGACAACAGGCAAATGATAGCGGCCACAAAAACAGATCTGAAAGGAAGCTAGGGGTGAGACAGATCATCGAAGACTCTGTCCTACCCCACAGATGAAGACCTTGTCTTCCAGACGGGGTTGTGAGACAACCCACAAGCCCCGGTCAGCAGCCTGCCAGCACATCCGCCTAACCAATGCTGACCTCAGAACAGAGAACAGAAGTGTGGAGCTCCACCCAAGATACTGAACACAAGCGTGCTTACCGGGGAGCGACTTACCGAGTGCCGGCCTGAAGACCCTCCAGACTGGGGTCTCG
>NW_007233391.1:0-5873 GCF_000164805.1 Carlito syrichta | reverse complement strand
TCTCTGGGATCCCGGACGAGCCCCCAAATGTTGTGGCCAAGAGTTCGATCCGAGAGACTACCAAGAGCCAATTCCGATGAAATTTCAAAAGGGTTTTCATTTCGCAAGCTCGAGCCTGGACCTCTGCTGGAAGCTGGTGCAACTGAGCTCACACAGAGGCCCTGAGCTCTTCAAACAAGCAGTTTTTATTGTGGTTACAGAAGGGAGGGAGCATAGTGGGGGATTTCCAGAGTCCTTGGTACTTGATTGGCCCTTATGGTTCCAGCCGACCTTAGGTTAACCACGGTCTGTCAACTGGGGAGGTTGCTGAGACATTTGGAAATTTTTGCAGGTAACCTTTCAGTACTTGGCTGTCACTAGGGGATGTTAGTGGTAAGGGGCAGCTATAATTCGTGGTTTTACCTGTAACTGAGTCTGGCTTCTTCTGAAACTGCAAGCACCTGCAAGCTGCGGTTTGCTGAAAGCTTTATGAGCTAAAATGGCTGTGCTATTGCTTTTTAACTGATTAACTAATAATATAGTATGATTATGCCTTTTTGTTTAAGCTTATAATAATAATCATAGTCCATGCCCTCTCAATTGGTGCCCTGGTGAATGGCTTTCATATATGATGGGTTTCCCTGTTACTATCTCTCCTGTGTGATGGGTCTCTCAGTGGCAGGTTCTAATCTATGTCTGGTGCTCTAGTGACTGTGCCTCCTCAATAGTAGGTGCCCAAGAGACAGACGCTATTTTTTGATGTGTGCCCCAGTTACTGGTTCTCATCTTGACGGATGCACCAGTGACAGGCCCTTCAATGTCACTGGTGCCCCAGTAACTGCACCTACACCATAATGGTTGCACCATTTCTTTCCTCTTCTCTGTGATGTGTACCCCAGTGAGTGTCCTTTCTCTGTGATAGGGGCTCCAGTAATTGTTCCTCTTCCCTGATGGATCTTCCTGTGATTGGCTTTCTTCTGTGTTGTGTGCTCAGTTGTTGGAGTCCAGCTCTGATCTATGAGGGGGGTTGGACCCACACCAGAGAGTCAAGACACCAAGAAGAAACCACTCAGAGGCAGTTCTTCTTGGATCAGTCTGATCAGGACTGAGTCCAAATTTTATTCAAACTCCTTTCAACTTATATACCATTTTCTATACCCTCCAGCAGTGTGATAGTTACTTGCTGGGGGCATACAAGTTCCATTATGTGTAACGTGCTTTACAAACTATGCATCACAAGACCATCACAAGATTGTCAAGTTCCAAGCACACAATTACAAATCCATGATGCATAACGTACTTCACAAAACTTACATTAAAATCACAGGTGAACAACTTCAATACAGATTGTACAAATTGTTTCCCATAATGTTCAATAAATCATTCGTGATGTATTCTTTGTTCTAAACTCAGATTGATACAAAGAAAAAAAATTTCCTAAGTTAATTCCAAGTTTAATGATTCCTAATATTTTCTAACGATTAATATTAACAACTTAACATTATACTATAATCTATAAGTTTACTTAAATTACTTAATTATTAGTTATACTATTAACCTGTTATGATTTCAACGTAATGCCTTATAATTCTATAACAATTAATTCAAAACTTATTCTTAAGCTAAAAAACCTTACCATGACTTATATAAATTTTATATTTCTAAACTTTAATTTTTATATATTCTAATGATTGAACTTTAATACTATGCCATATCCTATTAAACTAGTACATTATCATTAATTCTTTTATGAATCGTATAGTAATTATTATATTTGAATAGAATAACAGAAAAAAAACAACACAGCAAGCACAATCTTACTCAAATATACTATAAAATGTGAATGCAACTATAAATGTATATATATTTTGTGCTAACAAATCTTTTCTAAGAATCAATTTGTAGTTGTCATGCTCTTGGATAATGAACTGCACAGTTGCCATGACGATGGCCAGGGGCTGAAGCAAACAGAGTTTCGGCATGTAATGAAACTAGAAAAACGTTCTGCCTGGCTAGAGGCAGGGCAATAAAACTATTATAGTAATTTAGTTTCTAATCTTAGCCCTAGGAGAAACTGCTTACGGGAATAAGAGCTGCATAACTAGTATACCAGGAAACAGAAGTTTAAAAATATCTTAAGAAGAAATACAGCTTAGAAAGACAGAGAAACACAAAATAATTCTGCTGTGCAACTTTCCATCAGGTGTATTGAAATCTGTTTAAGAGTTTTGCGTCCTAATATTGTAAGTTTTGTTGCCATGTATGCATACTGGTCACTATTCATACACCAATATTGTAGGTGTTAATGACATCCTAGTGTCAGAGGCGATCTTCTAGATGGGCCTTTATAAGCCTCCGCTATGTAGCTATAGATGTTGGCTCCCAACACTCAGTGAATACACTTCCTCTCTTATTTGTACCCCAGTGCCAGACCCTCCCCTGTGATGTGCTTCCCAGTGACTGTCTCTCCTTTCTGAAAAAATGCCTCAGTGACTGATCTTTCTCTTATATGTGCCCCAGTGAATAACTTTCCTCTGTGATCATTGTTCCAGTGACTGTGTTTACTACATGTGTGCCTTGATGACTATTCCACCTCCTTATGGGTACCCAAGACACTGTGCCTCTTGGTGATTTGTGCTCCAGAGACTGAACCTCCTCCATAATTGATGACCTTGTGACTAGCTCTCCTCTGTGATGTGTCCATATAACGGACCCTCCTCCATAATGGGTGCCCAAGAAACAAGGTCTTTTTGTGATTGCTGTCCCAGTGAGTGACTCTCCTCAATTATTACTGTCCCAGTTACTGGACCTTCTCTGTAATGGGTATCTCACTTGCTAGTCCACCTCCATAATGGGTATGGTGATCTTCTGTTATTGATGCCACAGTGACAAACCCTCATCTATGTGGACGTCTCAGTGATGAGTCCTTCTCTATGAGGGGTACTCTGTGGCTGGTTCACCACTGCGATGGGCGTCCTAGTGACTAAATCTCCTCTGTGATGTATGTCCAATGAATGGGTCTCTTGTTTAATAACTTCCCCTGTAACTAGCCTTCCTCTGTACTCAATGCCTCAGTGATTGGCTCCCCTCTGTGATGAGTGCCTCCCTGACTGTCCCTCCTTTGTGTGTGGTTCCTCAGAGACTAGTCCCTCTCTGTGATCATTGCTCCAAGACTGACGTTTCTTTGTAATTTGTGTCCCAGTGACTGGCTCTCATTGGTATTAAGTAACAAACTAATTAGCCACATGTGTTATAGGTGCTCCAGTGACTGGGCCTCTTCTGTGATAGATGCTCCAGAAACTGAGCCTCCTTTGTGACAGGTTCACCAGTGACTAAATTTCCTCTGTGATTTCGTTATAAGGATGGGGACCCTATACAATGGGTACAACATTGACTAGTCCTAACCCATTATAGGAACCACACTGACTTTGCTTCCTCTGTAATTGGTGATTCTGTAATTGTAACTGTCCCTTGTCCATCCTGTTAGTGCCAGTGAAAAGCCTTCTTCTGTGATGGGTGACCCAGTGCCTGTGCATCCACCACTTTGGGTGGCAAAGTCTGGGCTTCCTTTATGATTGGTCCCACAAATGACTGGCAATCCTTTGTGATTTGGAGTCCAGGGACTAATCATCTTTTCTTTGGTTGACTTAGTAACTAGGATTCTTCCAAAATGGGTGTCCCAGTGACTATCCCTCTTTTGTGTCCCAGTAATTGGAACTCAACAATAATTGGTTTTTCATTGACTGGGCATTCATGATTGGTCCTCCAGTGAACTGGTTCTCCTCCAAATTGGGTGCTGTAGTAAGTAATTCTTCTCTCTGATGGGTGCCTCCGTGAATTGTTCTCTTCTGTAATTGATGTTTCAATGACTGGCTCTCCTCTGTGATAGATGACCCAGTGCCTGTTGCTCCTCTATTATGCATGCTTTAGTGACTGTTCGTCCTATGTTTGGGTTGCCCAATGACACTCCCTCCTCTATGAAACTTCCTCAGTGAATAAACCTCCTTTTTTGCCTCACTGACTGGCTCGTCTAAAAAATCGTTTCCACAGTGACTGGACCTCATCTGTAATGGGTATCACAGTGACTGGTCTCTGTGATGGGTGTCACAGTGTCTGGCCCTTCTCTGTGATGAGTGCTTCAGTGAATGGTCCTCCTCTATGTTGGTTTCCATGGTGACTGTCCCTCATCTGTGAGGGCTGTCACAGTGACTGGCACTCCTCTGTGATGGGTGCCCAGTAACAGGCTGTACTCTAGTAATATGCCCCAGTTACTAATCCTCCTTTGTAATGGGTACTCAAGGGAATAGTTTATCTCTGTGATCACTGCCCCAGTTACAGAGTCTCCTACATAATGAGTACTCCAATGACTAGCCCTCCTTTATTATTTGTACATCAGTGACTGGCTCTCCTTAGCGTTTGGTGCCCTAGGTACTGGTCCCCTTCCATATTGTGTGCCCTAGTGTCTAGCCCTCCTCTGTGATGGGTGTCCCAGTAACTGGACCTGCTCCATATCAGTGCCTCTGTGAAAAGCTGACCTTGGTTATGGGTTTCCAAGTCACTGGTCATACTCAGTGATGGATGCTCCAGAAAATTCCTCTCCTTTGTGATGGTTTTCTCAGTGAGTGGTTCTTCTCCCTTATGGGTACACCAATGACTGACCTCCCTTCTGTTTTGTGTGCTCCAGTGACTAATTCTTCTTTCTTATGGGTGTCCCAGTGACTAGGCCTCCTCTATGAGTGGTTCCACAGTGACTGGCTCACCACTTTCATGGGTGATCCACTATCTCAGTGACTGCCACTCCTTTGTGTTGGATACTCCAATGACTGACCTTACTCTGTGTGGAGTTCCAGCCTCAAGTGAGCAGAGCCTGAGTTGGGGGTGTGAATGAAAAAGAAAACAAGAGACAGAGGGATTGGGAGGTCTCCTAGGTAGGTGACAGCAATTTTATTTTCACAGCATATCCCTTATGTATGGCTAAACCACATTCAAAACAGGAAATGTCTTAATGCTCTAAATATTTCTAGCATTACATCCCTGATTATGAAATTTACTGATTCTGAATAATGATATTGTTAAAAACAGGCAGCATCCAAACTTGGCAGGCATAAGGTCATGCTGTTCTGCTTCTATCAAGCCAACACCCTAAAAGATAAGCAGAGAAGATGGGAGTACTGGGCAGTCTTCTTGGAACACAGGCCAGGGGCACAAAGACCTATTCAGCTTATGCCCTTGCCTCCTTCATCTCCTCCTTTTTTATTTCTTTTAAATATGGTTCATGGACCTCTGCTTGGAGCTCTCAAATGACTCATCCTTCTGCCCGAATGCAGACTGGAAAGCAAAACAGCAAAATTAAAATCAACGCTCCAAAAGTGATTAATAAATATATAGTAGAACAAATGCTATGGGATAATATCAATTGCTTAACCTTATCAAAATATTTGTAGTTAAAATGCTAGCAGGTAATAAGGATGACCCTGAAGTGGAAATTCCTATTATGTCCTGGTGCAGTTGTACAACATTGAAGGACATAGTATTAGCAGATCAAATTCCAAGCTAATGATTCCTACCCAGATTCCAATTCTATTCAGAGTAATTACAGGGTTTGGAAGTCACACATATCCACCAAAAATCTGCATGACACTTTAACATGACTCGAGTCTTTAGTGCAGCAATCTGATCCCTGATAACTAGGACAGCTTCTTCCAACGTGTTGAGTCGTGCTTCTAATTTGATGTCAATGGCTTCTTGGTGGGATATAGCAGTGGAGATATCTTTTGACAAATGGTTCACATATCAGGCAGTATGGATTTCTTACGTCAGTGCCACTGCAGAAGCAGTAGCTGTTGCAATTAGCATGACCAATGCAGTAATACTAGCTAGCAAAAGTCCAATGA